>NC_068990.1:56695595-56705164 GCF_001194135.2 Octopus bimaculoides | reverse complement strand
TATATATATATATATATATATATATATATATATATATATATGCACATATATGTGTATATATATATATATATATATATATACACATTTACCAGTTCACTCTCAGTTAGGTATTCAAAATAGGTTATCAACACCAACATTGATTGTCAAATGGTGGTGGAGAACTTCGTAATAATCCTTATTATTATTGGTGATATATATATCCATGATGAGCTTCCTTCAATTTCCATCCACTAAATCCAGACAAGGCTTTGGGTAGCCCAAGGTTCAGGTAGAAGATACTTGTCCGAGTATCAGTGGGACTGAACCTGGAACCATATGGTTGGGAAACACACTTCTTACCACACAGCCATGCCTGCACCTATGAGCTACTCCCTCACCACCACTTTTCTTTGAATTTTCTTCACCTTTATTTCTTTACAACTTAACTATTTTCTGTGCACTTTCTCAGAGATGGTCATTCATCTTACAACTTAGCCTCTTGTACTTGCCATATGTATACCAATCCCTGACAAATGTAACTAATGCTCTCCGAGTAGACAGTTTTACATGTATATTTTGTGCAAGAGATTTTACATAATAAACAAGATGAGCAGTAGATCTGTCAACATCTATTAAGACAATACGCTACTGCTTCCAGTCAACTGTGGCAGCCGTCTTCTTAGTTACACACTTAGATGCCAACCTTTGTTAGTAATCCACTGAGCAATATGACTAAGGTACTTATCTGTCATGACTAGTGCTATATCGCCGAAGCCTCATAATATATTTTTCTAACCTAACACCAAAGAGCATTCCTTCTTTCCATCACTTTGCAATGAAGTAAAGCCCTTGTTATTATTATGCACGAGATGCTTATTTTGTTCATTATGTTTGCTGAAACAATACCAGCTATTCATTCTTATTTAAGTTTATCCATAATCCTCTTTAAGTGGGTGAGCCTTTTATCAACACAGCTTAGAAATTACGAAATCATTGATTGCTCTGGGCTTCAACGAGCAAGTCAAAATTATTTCTGACAATACTTTCATAAGTTTTGCTTATGCTAGATTGTGTGGGTTGGGAAACACATTATTTAGGAATAAAATGATTTCCATTCGCTCTCTTTCTCTCTCTCTCTCTCTCTCTCTCTATATATATATATATATATATATATATGTTGTTTTATGGTTCTCCTTGACAAGCAGATTCTGCTAATATTGAATCTGTCAACATTAGAAAGCAAGAAAGAGTAAAAGAAGAGAAAAACTGAACGTTGTCATTTGATTTTCTAATGTGAAATATTCTAAAAGAAAAACAACTGGATAACTGAAATAATAATCTGATAAATTTTATTTCTATAAAATATATTTATCTGCATATATTTTTGTTTTATGCTGAATTGTAAATAATTATATGGGGGTTTATTTTGATCATAAGTATTGGTGTCAAATCTTGACACAAGGCCAGCAATTTCAGAGCATCAACCCGAATGTTCAACTGGTACTTATTTTATTAGGATACAGGCAAAATGTCACTATGCATTTTACCTGGTACTCTAACAATTCTGTCAGCTTGCCACCCTGGAACTCAATATTATATTAAAAACAGCAATATTCCAAATAATTTGAAGTTTCCATAATGAATTAAGTTTACTTTGTATTGTCATTATTACATTTTTCTAAGGCAGAGAGCTGGTAAAATCATTGGCTCAACAGGCGAAATGCTTAGTGGTATTTTGTATGTCTTTATATTCTGAGTTCAAATTCCACCCAGGGTCAACTTTGCCTTTCATCCTTTCAGGGTTGATGAATTAAGTACCAGTGAAACACTGGGGGCGATGTAATCAATTTGTCTCCTCCCACAAATTTGAGGCTTTGTGCTTCCAGTAGAAAAGATTGTTACATTTTCCAAGTATATGTATATGTGTATATATATATATATGTGTGTGTGTGTGTGTGTTTGTGTGTGTCACCCCAACATTGCTTGACAACCGATGCTGGTGTGTTTACATCCCCGTAACTTAGCGGTTCGGCAAAAGAGCCCGATGGAATAAGTCCTAGGGTCGATTTGCTCAACTAAAGGTGGTGCTCCAGCATGGCCACAGTCAAATGACTGAAACAAGTAAAAGAGTAAAGAGTAAGAGTATATTACCCCCACCTTCTTGTGCTTCTCATCAGTGTTTTCTCTCAACATTATCAACTTAGTTTTACTTCTTTAAGGATGAAGTTATATGGGTCTACATTACAATGCCTTCAAAGACTGCATTTTGGCATCATTTCGAGTCTGAAATAGGATTTTAAAAGTTCCAGCTAACTTTTCTGAAATTTTATGTTTATTTTCCACCACCACCAGGTACATTTTCTGCCCAAGGTGGCCAACTTTACCTTTTCTCTTTCTGGTAAGGAGTTTGTCTCTCAGCCACATGGCTTTCGGTTCAGTCACATTCCATGGCATCTGTGCAAATGGCTTCTACTATAGCCCCAGACTGACCAAAGCCTTGTGAGTGGATTTGTTAGATGGAAACTGAAAAGACATGTCACGTGAGTGTGTGTGTGTGTGTGCACGCACACGCGGTATTCTATTTCAGATAATACAAAAATAACCTAATGAGTATATCTGAAAATAAACTCATGGCATCAGTTTGCACATCACAAAATAATACTTAAAGGATATAAGCAAAATTACCAGCAGGGTATATAATATACTTCATTAATTATCTCCTACTTTAGTTAATACTTAAATTTATTAAATATGAAGGAACTACACGTGTTTCAGTATTGGAAAATTACAATATATATACACATGCACAACTGTATACATATATATATACATATATAAATACATATATACAATCGTCAGATTTACGATTATTCCAACACATCTTCAAGTTCTATTTCAAAATATTATGTATCTAATTTTACATCCCTTTAAAAATAAGTAATACAATTAAGCATTAAAAATTAAGAATTAAAGAATAAGAGGAAAAATTAAGAATTAAAATTTATAAATTATACATTATAAATATGAATTAGTATATATATCAATCATGTAAACTGAAGTATATATCAAATACAGAATGTGAGATATAAGATTAAACATCAGAATAAAAATGTCTTTGTTTAAATGTGATATATAACAAGAAAAATTCAAATACATATCTTCCGGTTTTTTTTTTTTTTTTTTGCTGGAACTAAAATGGTGATTAGAGGAATTAATTAAAGTAGGAGATAATTAATGAAGTATATTATATACCTTGCTGGTAATTTTGGTTATATCCTTTAAGTATTATTTCACGATGTGCAAACTGATACCATGAGTTTACTTTCAGATATACTCATTAGGTTATTTTTGTATTATCTGAAATAGAATACCCACATATTGATTAATCCCAAAACAATTGAAACAATTGTTGGATTGTTAAGGTGTAATCTAAAATGAAAGATATGATTTTCGTCATACATATTATTGATTGTTGTTAATACTCAGAATTTCTTAAATCTCCGCATAAGGATTGTTGGATTTACCTGGAACTTGCATTCTACATACATTTACTGGTATCTACTTGTTGGAAATTTAACATTATTCTTTTATACTGAGTGCTTACTTGATATCTGCCAGGATTTTTAATCCCATTTTTTCTTATATATATAGAAAATATCATTTAAATTAATACTGATATCTTCGAAAATGTATGTTAACCCAGCATAATCAAAGCTATCCAGAGTTAGTGAAATTCAAATGCTAACTTTCATTAAATTGACATCGTGCTGCAAGCACATACAAATACATTTACATCACAGTAAAACATGCACAGAAATTTATAACAATACCTTTCAAAGTCAACACGTTACAACTACAACAGACTCCAAACCCTCTGCAACAACACACCACATACCTTATGCTTTACACAAACTCAGCTCTTTGACAATTAACTACAAAATCTACGGTTTACTTGCAGCACAATACAAAAATACACATTATCTGTAATGCAATAAAGAAACATGCAGTACGTTTGCAAATTTGCCATACATGAAAGCAACAAAATATTTGCAACACTTTATAAACCACAAAATTTTGCAAGTCATTGAAATATAAACCAACGAAGGGGATCTCCATCTCATTACTTGACTTGCTAAAAGTAATAGCAAAATTTCCCTCAAACTTAATGCTTTATAGATATTTGCAACACTTTATAAACCACAAAGTTTTGCAAATCATTAAAATATGGAGCAACAAAAGGAGACTCAATGTTATTAGTAGACTTCCAAATTACTGTCCTTCATATGGTATTGACACTTAAAAAGCCCCCAACACACTTTGCAAAGTTATTGGTGTTAGGAAGAATATCCAGCTATAGAAAACAGCCAAATCATACTGGAACCTGATGAAACTCTCCTGTTTGTGAGTACTGATCAGACCATCCAACTGATGCCAGCATGGAAAATGGATATTAAATGATGATGATGATGATGATGATATATATCATCATCATCATCATCATCGTTTAACGTCCGCTTTCCATGCTAGCATGGGTTGGACGATTTGACTGAGGATTGGTGAAACCGGATGGCAACACCAGGCTCAAAATGGTGCATCTTATGTGCCACCCGCACAAGAGCCAGTCCAGGGGGGGGGGAGCACTGGCAATGATCTTACTTGGCTTGCCGGGTCTTCTCACGCACAGCACATTTCCAAAGGTCTCGGTCAGTAGTGATCGCCTCGGTGAGGCCCAATGTACAAAGGTCTTGCCTCACCACCTCAGCCCAGGTCTTCCTGGGCCTACCTCTTCCACGGGTTCCCTCAACTGTTAGGGTGTGGCACTTTTTCAGGCAGGGAAATATAAAATCATTGGTGTCATGGGAACACCAATGATAGAACACCTATTATGTTTACAGATTTATAGCTTTCTCTACTTCAAGATCTACCGGTCCATCAAAAAGATTATGGTGCCACATAAAAACTCCCTGCACTTTCTGTAAAGTGGTTGGTGTTAGGAAGGGCATTCAGCCATAGAAACCATGGCAAAGCATGTCTGCAGCTTGGAGCAGCCATACAGCTCGTCGGATCCTGTCAGACTGCTCAACCCATGCCAATATGGAAAACTGATGTTAACTGATCACAATGATGTATGTATGTGTATGTATATATATATATAGGAATGAATGTGTGTGTGTGTGTGTATTTATATATACATATATATATATATATATATATATATATATATATATATATATATATATATATATATATGTATATATATGTATAAAAATGAATGTATGTGTGTATATATAAATATACACACATACATACACATGAATATGCACACGCAAATACTGTGGTGCATGTTCCTTCTGCATTATGCAATAAAATGCGGAAACCTTTGGCAGGGCTCAAGAGTCATATAAAGGCCTCACATTGCATTATCAATGACTCATTTCAATGATTCTATATATATATATATATATATAGTGAGAGAGAGAGAGAGAGAGAGACACACACACACACACTGGCTAGCTTCTCAATTTTTGTGTACCAAAATACCAATATTACACACACAAGAGTTTGGTTAATCAGAATCTTTGGTACATACATGACACTAACTCAAGGTGCCATATACTAGTATATTGAAGCCAGAATCACTTAACTACAAAGCTCTCTTCTCAAGAGCTTGAACATCTTTGCTTCGGTCAATCTAATTCAGTAGTCCCCAAATTTTTCTCTTACTAGATGCAGATATGTATTTGGGTAAAGAAAATTGCTTCACAGCAGTATATTCCTACTGTGGGTTAATGCATAGTGCAAGTATTTAGGTGGAAGTGTCTTTTACCAAAGTTCCTGAATGATCAGTGCTGTCTGAATAGAATTTGAGAAGCTGAACATATGAAACAGACTGTCATATTTGCTTGTTTGTTTGTTTGTTTTGTGTGTGTGTGTGTGTGTATGTATGTATGTAGGTATGAATATGTGTATGTATGTATCCATATATGTTTATGTGTGTGTATTCATTATTTTTTATTTATTTATTAAAATTCTTCCTACCAAGCAAGTTTCTAACAAAGAAATACAACTCTGTAACTGGGAGTTTGATGAAACAATAGTAATAAGCATTACTTGTTGTACTTCAGAAGTCTTGTATCTTTAAAGTTTGATTAACTAGTTTCTTCCTTAGTCTGAAAATTCTAGCCTTTCCACATTGTCGCATACACATTTACTAACATAAACGCACCAATAATTATTGCTATAAATATGAACTTATATTAAAAAAAAGTTTCGAAGCAGGTGTCCATAATGTTAACAAGCACCATGGTGTCATAAAATAGTGTAAGTAACTAGCCCTTAAAAAATGAAAGTATATTAGGATAGAAATCGGATGTGACAAAAGTGACATCCCGTAATTTCATGCAAACAATGTACACAATATACAAATGGATCCAATACCTAAACGTTCATATGTTTAATATAACATGGAAATTTTATGTAAATTTTATATAAGATGAAAGCACATGTTTACAGGAAAGCATCAGTTATTGATGCATGAAATGAGATTCAAGAATAGTTTTTCTTTATCTCTAAATTTGTTTCGCCATACATCACAACACATGAAGATATGATGTAAAAAATTTTATCACTAGACCCACATTATTGCCTAAGTTTCTCCTCCATGAGCACCTGTCGACCTTCAATAGTTTGTGTATGAATGCTGTCGTCATTTGGATAAACAAAATTGAGTGAATGGTTGACAACTTCATGAATAAAGAAGTTATCAAGACCTACATAAGAAGCGCACTTATCGGATATCAAATGTATTTTATAAAATTTTATTATGTCATTGTCATCACTTCCAGTTTCTATCGCAATATACCTTCATTTTTAAAGGCAATTTCCTTTCACTATTTTACGATGGTAAACTGCATGTTAACCAACCATAAATATTCTCTTTGCTGATTTTGAAAGAGATATTCATAACTGTTGGGTAGCTGATCACATTGACTACCCGTGTTTTTTTTCTTCTTCTTTTTTTGTCTTGTCTCAACTATATCTGTTCAGTTATATCTGGCCTTATAGAAGTTTTATATTTACACACACACACACACACACACACATCTGTACTACTCATATACATTGTTCAGCATTTAATTTGGTGAAAATGTAAATATCCATGAGGTAACCTAAAGACTAGTACTTTTGAATAAAAATTCCTCATGATATTCGTTCTATCCAAATTAGATAGACAATTCCTTGACATCTTCGACAATGCAAATGCAGTGAATCATTGATTAACCTGTTGGAAACCTATAACCAATGATACTATTCTTCATAAAATACAATAGAAAATAAATAAATAAATTACCAACAAGACAATCTCAACAGTTATATGGCTACTCTCTGTTATAGTTGTGTGAAAAAGCTCTGATATTTTAAATGGTATTTACTATTTTATTTCCTATATAGCATCACTCATCAAAACTTCAGTACTACTTTCTTTGATATTTTATTTTCAAAAGTTTGTTTTTCACTAGAACGGTTATGTTTATGGCATATTAATGCATGCCCGAAATATTTGTGGAAAAGTGTAGTTGTGTGTGAACATTCATATGTATGCAGGTGCCTGCATGTATACATGTGAATGTGTGAATATGTTTGTGCGTCACCATCCACAATAAATCCTCACATATTTTAATAGAATTGGAGTGGAATACTTAAACCATAGTGCCTATAATAGCACAACAATTAAAATCCTTTTGAATGAGGTTTATTCATGAAAAGATTTTAAGCAAAACATGAAGCATGATATAATGATTTTTGTTGCTGTTACTGTTAAGAATTACCATATTTTGGTTTCCTGAAATGTTCTAAAAGCAACTAGTAGTAAGGCATCTGCTATTCATACAACACATTCAATAAATTGACATCATGCTGCAAGGACATACAAACACATTTACATCACAGTAAAACTTGCACAGATATTTATAACAATACGTTTCAAAGTCAACACGTTACAAAAGCAACAGACTCCAAACCCTCTGCAACAACACACCACATACCTTATGCTTTACACAAACTCAGCTCTTTGACAATTAACTACAAAATCTACGGTTTACTCGCAGCACAATACAAAAATACACATTATCTGTAATGCAGTAAAGAAACATGCTGTACGTTTACAAATTTTGCAATACACAAAAGCGACAAAACATTTACAACACTTTATAAACCACAAAATTTTACAAGTCATTGAAATATGAGACAACGAAGGGTGTCTCTATGTCATTACTTGACTTGCTAAAAGTAATAGCCAAACTTCCCAGAAACCATATTTTATGTCACTTTTTATGTTAGGGAAAAAGAGACATAGAATGTAATCTTCTTTACAGGGTGTCCCAAAATTAAGGCAATCAACTTTTTAAAATTTTGCCAAAGCAAATTATTGTTATATTTCGGGTCTGAGCTTTGTAATGCAATGGTAAAAGAAACACAATTATGACACTACCACATTTATTCAATATGACCACTTCTGTTTCGAATCACATCCTTAAGTCTAGGTGCGAATGCTTCACACGTGACCTGCAGTTGTTCTTGTGGAATCAGAGCTCATTCCTGGTGCAGTTTTGCCTTCAGAACGTCGAGCAAAGTATGAGGAGTGCTCGAAACCCTCGTCTCCAAAATGGACCAAACAGAAAAATCCAACAAGTTGAGATCGGGACTTCTTGAGGGCCATACATCCTTGCTTATGAAAGATGGAATATTTTGCCGGATCCAGTACTGTGTCTGTTTAGAGCTGTAGGATAGTGCCGAGAGCTGTTGGAGGCTCCAAGGTACACCCTGAAATTTCTCTTTCACCCATGGAAGCAGTTCAGCTTCCAGAATGTTGCTAATGTATTGCTGGGTGTTACTTTTAACACCTGAAGTCACAAAACTGATGGGAGATCTTCCAGTGGTTGTCACATCCTCCCAAACATTGACAGTGGATTTTGATGTTGATTTACGAGTTCACCCTCGATGGAGCCAGATACACTTCAAAGTCGATCATTTTGGTGGTTTACTGTCTGTTCTGTGTCAAATTTCTTATCATCAGTGAACACCAAGATGGGCAGCATGCCTTCAGCAATCTAACACAGGATAAAACGATTCCTCTCCCGTCTCGTGGCCTTAAAAACTTGCATATGTTCATGACGATGGATCATCTTGTAAGGGTGGGTCCTGAGATCCTTCTTCAGCATTCTATACATCGATGTTTGGCTTATTTTTACTGTGGCAGCCAGTTTTCTGAAGGAACCAGGAAGATTTTGCCGTATCTTTTTTCTGGTACTTTTTTCTAAGCTGAGGTGTCTGCACACTTCTTTTTCAACCACGTCCAGGTCGATCAGCAGTGGAACCAGTCTCTTGAAAATTTCTTGACAATTTTCCAGACTATTGTTCCGTTAATTTTAAGTAAGCTTTTTCAATCTCCCTGGTGGAAGATTATGATCGTATTTCAGTCTATAACCATTATCTAATTCATAAATCTGAATTTATTTAATCTGAAATGAAAAGAAGACACACGAAGCTCCTATAATGATGTATAATTTTCATATCTTATCAAAGTTATT
>NC_068990.1:56687469-56694607 GCF_001194135.2 Octopus bimaculoides | reverse complement strand
ATATATATATATATATATATATATATATATATATATAACATCCCTGAAAATCAAAAATATACTCTTATAAAATATACTCTTATTCATAAGACAAGCAATTGATAAACTACAGAATAAACCAGAAGACAGTCTGTTATAGACACAATATTTATATTATTTATAAGACAAGTTGTTAAAGCATTATTTAGGGTAGTTGTGCCACAACAGAACCTTTTAGATACCTTTTAGTTGTGTGAAAAAGCTCCGATATTTTAAATGGTACTTACTATTCTATTTCCAATATAGTATCACTCATCAAAATTTCAATACTACTTTCTTTGATATTTTATTTTCAAAAGTTTGTTTTTAACTACAACGGCTATGTTTATGGCATATTAATGCATGCCCGAAATATTTGTGGAAAAGTGTAGTTGTGTGTGAACGTTCATATGTATGTATGTGCATACATGTATGCATGTGTATGTATGAATATGTTTGTGCGTTACCATCCACAATAAATCCTCACATATTTTAATAGAATTGGAGTGGAATACTTAAACCATAGTCCCCTAGCTATGATTTTTTTAAAGCATTTTACAACATACGTTTTTCTTGCAGTGTATTGTCACTAATTTTATTAACATGGTGACAAGGTGGAGAGAAGTATATAATTGTATAAAGCTCCTTCTAGAGTGTGTTCAAATTGAATGTTCACTTCTTCGAAAGGGTGTTAGAGAATAGCAAAGAAAGGCATTTTTTTTCAAGTTGCATCATCCCGTCCAATAACTTCCTCTAGAACTAACTCTTTACCACCTCAAGTGTTAAACATTTCAGAAGAGATATATTTTCTAAAGGAATTTATATATTTCAAATTCTTTATAAATTTTCAATAATCATATATTTTTCAAAATATCAATAAAATTTCCATGGTGCTGCTAGTTACGTTTTTATGATATTGTCACAGGTTTCAGAGTTTTGTTGAGTTGAGGATATGTTTCATTGGCTGTGTGAATGAAGCAAAACCCATGAATATTTAACTGAAATATTTTTTGTTACACCTAAAGACAATCTGCATTGGCCATTTACAATTAACAACAGCAATAATTACAGACTGGGAGTGGATGATGCTGCTCTGAGATTACAGGAAGCTATTGGTATTGCAACATGTGGTTTTGCCCAACATATTTGAAAGCAATTGTGCTATGATCATCTGTCCTAGGCCATCTGCATGGGCTATCTGCCAGGCAAGACTGGAGACACTCAGCTGCCTCAACATTTTACAAAGAGTTTAGATGCCAAAAGTGGTCTTTTATAGGATGAAAGAAGAAGATTAAATCATGCCATGGCTTGATGTTGGTTGGTTGCTTTACTAGACCGATCATGTGAAACTATTGTGGTTTGGCCGTGGTTTCTGACTAGTTACCTTGTAGCTCAGGTTTTGAGTGACTGCTACAATATCATTATTATGTCCCTGATCAGTAATAATTTTATAATTTTAGTTTTATATATGATAGAATTAATCTGTAAAGATCCTTTAGAAGTCTGACATGTCTGTTTTATCATTGTCAATATAATGTACCATTGTTTACAAATATAACAAAAACTTTATAATTACTTAAAGTATATTACATGGAGACATGATAACCTTTATTTATTCAACTAAACCTGCTTGTTTTGGTGACTCACAGGTCAGGATAACTAAATGGGATTTAAGGTATGAATGAAAATCAACTGCAAATCATATTTCTGGAAGTTCATAATCCTATTACTCTAAATGAAATGATGGTAGACATGTTAAAAATTAAAATCCTTAAGAATAAATTCTGCAATGAAGTCTCTGTCACACTTTTGGCAGTATGTAGAGACCTAATGTTTTGCAAATTTAAAACTGCACAATAACTTCAGAGTAATTCTCTCTCTCTCTCCCCCTCTCCCCCTCTCTCTCTATCTATCTCTCCCCCTGTCTCTCTCTCTCTCTCTCCTTATATTTATTAGAATTAGAGCTTTTGTTGTAATGTTATGGGTTTTAATGTTGACAGGAAAGTTAAGGCATCACAGTTATATTATGCTGGAAAGCTATGTTCTGAGATTTTTAATCCACTGTGATCATTCAAGCAATTAGTAGATAAACATTCCTTGAAGGTGAGTTTAGAATCTACAAACAGCAAACAATAGACGTAACCCTAATAAGATGATATTTCATCTTTTTACTTGTTTCAGTCATTAGACTGCAACCAAACTGGGGCACCACCTTGAAGAATTTTTAGTTGATTGGATAGACCCCAGTATTTATGTTTCTAAACCTGGACTTAGTCTATCATTCTATTTTACCAAACTACTAGGTTATGGGGATATAAACACACCAACACCAGTTGTCAAGTGATGGTGGAGACAAATTCACACATGCACACACACAATGGGCTTCTTTCAGTTTCCAACAACTAGATCCACTCACAAGGTTTTTGTTGGCCTGAGGCTATTGTAGAATACACACCTGCTCAAGCTGTTACATTGTGGGATTGAACCCAAAACTATGTGGTTGGGAAGCAAGCTTCTTAGCACACACAGCCTTCGATCAAAATTTTTGGTCAATACTGATAAGGCAGAATAGAGTAAACAACAACTGAAAAGAATATATGACCATTGTATTTCAACTCAAATTTATGGCATACACCATCACACTCCATATAATTTGTAACACACCATAAGCATGATGTGGTACAATCAGACAGATGTTTTTGTATTACTAATTTTTCAGATATTGTCTTTAAGCTAAAGAATTCTGACAAGTCGCCTGACAAATTATAGTTATCATTTCATTCATATTTAATTAGTTTACAAATAAAGAACGTATCAAAGTCTTATGATTCTTTACTTGTGAATGTTTCATATAATGAAAAGGGCTTAGTCATTTCCACTAAAAGTGCTGTTTATCTTCAAAAATTTGGATATTTTAGAACGTGATATGTTTCCATTTAATTTAGAAATCCTTCCACTTATGTATTGTTGTTCAATTAATTAAGACAAAATTTAGACAATAATTTTATTGTTTCATCTAAAAAATAAAAACAATGTCTTTTGCCATCATATTGTTAATAATAACTCTTACAATCCTTTTTTTTTTTCAGTAATGGAAATATCAAAAGCAAAAAAAAAAAGAATTGGATATTTTCCTTGGTTGATTCAACATATGATTTCAAAGAATCTGTATATTAAAGTATTTCATTTCATTTATGTTTACATGTCCACTGATTCTGCTGCTGATGTTGTCGTTGTTGTTGTTGTTGTTTAAATCCAGATCATGTTTGATCTAGAACTAGACATAAATAAAACTTGTTCCAGTATAACCATTCCATCACTTTTTGTGACACAGTGTATCTAATCTAATGCATCTTTCTTCCAGTCAATGTTATGGTAGAAAATACTCCCCCAAAGTACTTCAGAATGGAAACAGAAATAGAGCCACATGCTTCTTAATGACATGACAATGCTGAAAAATGTGCAGAAGAAATAAACGTTAAAATAAATAATTACGATTTAATGGCTGAAATTAAATTAAGTTTTAGAGTTGTTAACAATAAATTAATTAATATCAGTTTTTAATTATGTATTTCACTCCAAGAATTTAATTTAAATACCTGTAGATTCAATGTTAATGTGATTTCAGTGACGGGCAAATCAAGAAATAAACTAATGAAATGGTAAGATATCCACACAAAAATATAAACTATTTCTATAGACACCACATGTTTCGTAAGATTTATGAAGTCTGATCAAAAAATATCGGGACTGTTGCTATAGTAACTGAGCTAAAGTACACAGAGTGAAGCTGTTTGGTACAAATTGACCTTGAACTCTGTTGTGCATGTTCACTAAGTTATGACATTCTCGCTCATTTCTATTGTTTACAGCAGTACTTGAAAGTAAAGTGTGTAGAGTGTGGTCATCTCAGAAAGAAGATCATGTTTCAACTGTTAAGGATTTTGATTGTCAAGGAAGATGAAATCATTTTGAAAACGGCCATAACAGGTGATGAATCATTAGTCTACGACTATGACCCTAAAACCAAGGCGCAGCCTTTGTAATGGAAGATCCCAACAAGGTTTCAAGATATCAAGGAAATCAAAGAGAATGCAAATGAGACAGCTGCTCGCTATCTCCACAAAATGAGTTCCAGGTATTCTTCTATCATTGGAAACGACGCTGAATAAAGTGTGTAACCTGAAAAGGGGTCTACTCCAATGAGATGATTAAATGCCAAATTGACATGTGTTGTAGTTACGTTTTTATAGCAGCAATCCTGATAATTTTTGATTAGACCTTGAAAATATTAGGAGTCCATCCCCACAATAAAACACTGCTAGAAACCCTAATTAATACTTCTACTTAAACGTACCTAACTGGAGCAACATCCGAAAGCAGGTGTAGATATGTGGTTAACAAGTTTGCTTCACAACTGCATGGTTTTGGGCACGATCCCACTGCGCAGCCTCTAGGATAAGTGTAATTTATCATAGTCTTGGGTTGATGAAAGCTTTGTGAGTGAAGTTTAAACAACAGAAACTTCATGGAAGATTGCCAAAGAGATGGTCTTTACAGTTTGGCTGATAGGTCTAATTTGTTGTTCGGTTTTAAGACTGCTGCCTTTATTGAAACCCATTCTGTTGGCAGCATGCAGACCAGACCACTGATCTCAGCACTTGAATGTAGGTCATGGGTGATGTCCTTTTTCCTCTGACTAGGCCAACGGAATAGAATAAATGTACTTCTGGTGGTAGAGTGTTGACTTCTGGTAGCAGAGTAATTGAGGCATCAGACTGAATTTCTGGTGGTATTTTTTCTGGCTTTCTGCACTCTGAGCTTAAACCTCACTAAGGTCATCTTTGTTTTTCTTTCTTCTGAGGTCAAATGAAGTACCAGTCAAGTACTGAATATATTCTTCTTTCTCTCATTCGATCTCTTATTTTCTCTCTCTCTCTCTCTCTCTCTCTCTCTCTCTCTCTCTCTCTCTCTCTCTCTCTCTCTCTCTCTCTCTCTCTCTCTCTCTCTCTCTCTCTCTCTTGTTCTCTCCCTCTCTTATTCTCTCTTTCTTGCTTGCTATCTCTCAGCTATGCTGTGAATAGGAAGAGCTGTAGGAGACAACTCACAACTTCATTTTCTCTAGAAACGAAGACAAGCTGAGCAAAATCCTTTTCTTAAAGAAAAACAAATATGCTACAAGAACTGTGTGTATCATGGAAAACAATATCTTTTCAGTTAGAAATAGATGAGAGCAATAATCATTAAGAAACGTCTTAGATCTTTTCATTTTTTTTTTCTGTTTCTTAGCATAATCCTCTCACTAACAACGTGGATCACCAGTTTTCTAATCACTATTAATCATTTGTAATTTGCAATATTTCAAAACAGTAATATGTAACTCCTTACATTATTCTGATCTAATAAAGATTGATAAAAGTGCTTTGGCTGGTCCAGCTGGTACAATAATACAACAACTGGACTCAATGTATATAATTAAGAAAAACAAGCGAATCCCTTTACTTCTCTGTCTTCTGTGGGATTAACGAAACATACAGGTACAACAACAATGCATGTACTAATTTCATTTTTGGTTCTCTATTTATGCTAGCAGATTAATTTGGGTATGTTTCTCTGCAAGCCGTCAAGTATCTTTGTTTGCTAGTATTTATGGCTTTGTAATGATACAACAGACAGTTTAATCCTTTTTGATCAAGAAACATTCATTAATAACATACAGTTAGTTATCTGTCATTGTGGGGAAAAAAGATGTCCAAGAAGTACTTTGGATTCAGATTCAAAGCATTTGACTTTGAGACATACTGACTAGTGTTGCCAACAATGTAAACAATATGTTGTGATTAAGTCATGAAAGATTAAAAACAAGAAATGAGAAAGAAGCTGCTGAATGAAGTACAATAGAATCAACATTATTAATGGCATAAGAGTTCAGGTATCAAACCTACAATAAAACTAATTGTCATTAAAAGTTCATATGTATATGTGCATGTAGGGATTATATGGGGCACTGACTATCAAATGTTTAACATCATAGCAGCTAATAAACTCCAGGTGTATGACTGGCTGATAGGAAAATAACAAGGGGCACCTTCTGTCACTGCATTGCCAAAGATCAGACTTTCTCTTTCCACCACTGCATTTTATTTTAATTAACTTTTATTATAAAATTTAAAATCATAGGCTATCTTCCGCAGTAGATCCCCTTTGTTATTGTTTGGTTCAGGTCTAAAAGTTCAAAGGGGACTAAACCTTTCATGTCCCACCAAACATATAACAACACCTTATGTGAGTGAAGATTTTTTTTTTAACCTGGGGTGCTGGTGTTTCTCCTTTCCCTACCCACTGTCCTCAGTGCTTAGTATTTTTATAGAGAACCCATTTGTTGTCACCAGTCACTATTTAGTCACTATTTGGTCAAAAAAAAAAAAAGGTTCATTCATATGACATGACAGCAAAGAAGAGCACACATTCACTCTCTATACGCAATAAGACTCAGAAAATTTGCAAGGAACTCATTGGCCCAGTTTGCTGACTTTGCGATGGTATGCAGCAGTTCATGAATGATTGAATAACCAAATCCAAGCTTCTCTGCTAGTTCCTCAGCAGTTACAATGGGATTTTGTTCCACCAGGGTTTGCAGGACATAATCGTTGAGCTCTACAGATCTTCTAGGATGAGGTTCATCTTCTAGGCTGTAGTTTCCAGCTTAGAAATTCTGGAACTTCTGTTGACACTGGCTTATGCTTATCATTTGATCCCCATATACTGCATTAATATTCCCTGCACTTTCTGTTGCGTTTATTGAATTTATAAAACAAAATATGCCAAATATGCTCCTCTGTCACTTCCATTACAGCTTTGAAAAAACAACTGTTAACATCAAACTGCACTCTTCAAAGCTTGCACTAAGAATAAGCACAAGGTAAAGTTACTACCTGCTTTTAAAGCAAGTTGATGGAGGTAGTTTATCCCATCTCCCTCTGACTTTTAGTTTATGCAATTGAAAAAAAAACACATTATTTATGGGATGACCCAATATATATATATATATATATGTATATATATATCATCATCATCATCATCGTTTAACGTCCGCTTTCCATGCTAGCATGGGTTGGAC
>NC_068990.1:56676621-56686074 GCF_001194135.2 Octopus bimaculoides | reverse complement strand
ATATATATATATATATATATACACACATACACATACATACAGAGAGAGAGAGAGAGGGTTACATAAGATTTGAATAAAAATTCCAGTAGAATGCTAGAATGCTATGCAAAGAATGTTGTGTAGAAATGTGCCAAAACAATTAGAGTGATTTTGAATAAAGTATATCGTTCTTTCCATTTTTCTATGTATCAAGCTATGCACCCACCTACCTATATATAGGGACATAAGATGGCTAGCTACATATGGACTTTGAAAGATAACAAAACACAACATGTGATTAAATGGAAAGTAATTGAGAAATCCATACCTTATGTGAATGGATCAAATAAATGTAGATTTTGTTTGGCTGAAAGAGCACAGATCGTGTTCAGATCTAATATCCCTGACTCTCTATTGAACTCCAGGTCAGAAATTTTCAGTGTTTGCATGCGTATGTATAAATATATTTTGAAGAATTGGAAAATTTTGCCTATTCCTGACTGATTTGATATCTTTCCAGCCTTATCTTTTAAGGTATAAGGAGGATAGCGCATTTACCTTTTATCTTTTATACTTTAGTTTCTGTTTTTCATTTCTGTTTTGCGTTTTCCATTCTTTATTGTCTGCGCTTTCTTTAACTTCTCAATTTTTTCACATTTCTTCTATTATTCTATTTCTATAGTTTGTTATGATACGTGGTTTGCACCTGAAGAATATGTTTGGGTTTTCTCAACATATGAAACTATTAGTAGCACTTTAATACATGTATTGTGACCTTTAAATAAATAATGTGTGTGTGTGTGTGTGTGTGTATGCATGGTGGCACACAAAAGTACCTTTCAAGTGTTGGGCCTCACGGAGGCAAGGACTGGGTCCATTTGGCATTATACCATGCTTGAGAAGAAGACCCATCAATCCAAGTAAAACCACAGTCATGGCAGATACCGGTGTCACACAAATGGCACTCGTGCTGGTGGCACTCTTGGAGTGGTTGGCGTTAGGAAAGGCATCCAGCTGTAGAAACCATGCCGAAACTGACTGGAGTTTAGTTCAGCCTTCCAGGTTGCCAGCCCTGGTCAAACTGTCCAACCCATGCCAGCATGGACAATGGACATTAAATGATGACGATGATGATGATGATGATGATGATAACAATGACGATGATGATATATATATATATATATATATATATATATATATATATATATATATATATATATATAGTTCAAAAACACAATAACAAAAAAACAAAAAAACAACAAAGTGAGGACGTGATATGGATAGTATTATTGGACGCTCAGGAAAGGAAAGAGAGAGTGTATGACGTTTCGGGCGTAGCCCTTCGTCGGAAAGATGGAAAGTTCGGAGAATGGAAGAACGGAGAAAGAGGAAAATGGTACCAATGCCCACGATACCAACCACATGGTTCCGGGTTCAATCCCCTTCCGTGGCACCTTGGGCAAAATGTCTTCTACTATAGCCTCAGGCCGACCGAAACCTTGTGAGTGGATTTGGTAGACGGAAACTGAAAGAAGCTCGTCGTATATATGTATATGTCTGTGTTGTGTATGCACACATATTAGTGCATACACATGTGTGTCTGTGTGCATGCACGCATATGCAGACACGTTTTATTGTTTCTTTCTGCATGCATGTTCACACACTTGTACAGTTACTTTTGACGATCCTTATCAATATTTCAATATTCTCTTGTGATCAACTCAACATTAGCCTTTAAATTTTTAAATGAGCTTTCATATTGTCTGAAATAATAGGAAATTTCCAGAAAATAAACTGGTCAGCGTCTTAAAACATGACAGTACTAATAGAGAAATAACCTTAATAAGAAAAGTGGACATGCTTAAAACTCATTTGAAAGTTTTCATCGGAACCTTGTTCATGCATTCTTCAGTAGAATGGTCTGGTGTTCACAAAGTGATAATCA
The DNA here is from genome assembly GCF_001194135.2 of Octopus bimaculoides. NCBI lineage: Eukaryota > Metazoa > Mollusca > Cephalopoda > Octopoda > Octopodidae > Octopus > Octopus bimaculoides. Next base: position 56,684,150 of record NC_068990.1, on the reverse strand, counting down.
CTAAGTAGCTTTGTAATCTATGAGCATATCACACTGAGAGCATCAGTTCTTGTTCGATCACCAAAGTTAAGCAGCATTAAGCCCAATTAGTAATTTTTTCAGGTTTCATGGGAGCAGGCATGACTGTCTGGCAAGAAGTTTGCTTCCCAACTACATGGTCCTAGGTTCAGTCCCGCTGCAGGGTATCTTTAGCAAATGTCTTCTGCTATATCCCTTGGCTGACCAAAGCCTTCTGAATGGATTTGGTTGATGAAAACCGAAACATGCTTCTATGTGTGTGTGTGCTTGTGTGTGCATGTGTGTGTGTGTGTTTGCATTAATGTTTATCCTCCTCCATTATTTGACAACCAGTGTTGGTTTGTTTACATCCCTATGACTTTGCAGCTCAGCAAAAGAGTATGATTGAATGAGTATCAGGCTTTAAAAATAAGTACTGGTGTCAATTTGTTCAACTAGTATGGTGCACCCGTACGGCTTTAGTTCAATGACTGAAACAAGTAGAAAATTAAAGCGACAAAAACGGCATTGAGTTAATGTTAAAGTAACATATATCAGATATCTAATTAGTAATACTTATGTGCTGAGGAAAAAACATTAGCTAATTGAGTGATGTTAGATCATTGAGTAATATAATTTTAATGAAGTACCAGAGAACTAAAAGCAGATTATTCTATGTCTTGGCAAAGAGAGAAAAGGGCAGCATCCTCAGATTGGAGACCTGGCTTGAATGCTTGCAACATTAAGAAACTTCACTAAAGATAGCTTAGAAACCAAATAGTAGTGTTGAAATAACAGAATACATATGTTACCTAAGAACAGGAACAGTTCTTTCAATGGGCTCCCACAGGGTTTCCATCTTGTCAAATGTCACTAATAAAGTTGTGAAGTGAAATATTTTCTAACCATGCAATCAGAAGAATTGTGTGACTGTAATTATAAGAGCTGTATTAGAAACAAGTGAGTGAGTCAGTTGGAAAGAAAATATATAAAAAGTAAAGATAACAAACACAAAATATATATCTATGCATAATTTCATAGTTGTCCCTTGGACATCAATAGCATTATTCCCTGTTGGAGTATTTTCATCAGACAGAAAAGGAGCAAACAATTATCCAAATCTTCCCTTTGAGTATCAATAGCAAAATACCCGTGTGATATTTTCATTTGGTTGACTAGTGAAGGAGCTGAGTCTTATTTCCAGATGGAAATAAACTGGCATGCAGTACTAAATGAACAAAGATGGTGCCCTGAAGTTAAACATCAACAACATCCTGACAAGAGCAGTCTCCAAAATTATTTAGATGCCTGGAGACCCTCTACAATACATCTTGTTCACTGGAATTTGTGAGAAACAGAGGTGGTGTCTTAGACTTTTGTTTACCCCCACTTCACTGCTCTCAGTGATTCTACTCCACTTCTTCAATTAATTCTTCTGTCTCCAGGGCCTTATTAATGAAGAAATTTTCAAATTGCTTCCCTAAAAGTTTTAGGGTTTGTTTGACAAGCTTAATCACTACAAATAGAAATATTCAATATTTTTTTAATGATATTGTAGTGACAGCAAACTTCAAACTACATTCCCATTAACCATTCATATGGCATTCAAGACTAAACGAAAAAAAGCCCTTGTTTCAACTATAGCAAGATTTATGGCAACTTCTATGAAATGAAGCAATTTAGCAACGGATGGTCCATAGACTATTTGGTCCATAAATTATTGGCAGTATAATCAAAGAAAGATTTTATTGTCTCTCTCTAATTTTTTTGTGCAGACAAGCCTTACAGTGAGTCATGTTATATCATAGTAAGTTACTAACATGATTTGCTTTACATATATCTCTCTACAGACAGGTTTCACAGTAGATTAAGTTGCCTTCATGTTACCTTTCTTCGACATGCACCACATAAAGTTTTTCAAGGATTATCAAGCTGTGAGACTGCTCTAGAGACTAGCTTTACAGCAATAAAATCACTAACTCATTGCACTCTACACGCTACAGAATTTTTAGTACATGGAACTGATTCTGAGTCGATAATAAATGCTACATTGCTGCTTATGCAAACCAACTTTACGTGATATATTTTGGAATGGCTAATGTTATTAATATTTTCAAACTCTGCTTTATTGCGAATTAAGCCTACACAGGTAGTTACTTACAATGATGAGATCTTTGGTTACAGTTCATCATGCCTCATGTAATTTTTGCTCTGTAATGCCAACATTTTTACTGCCTGATAACATCAATATTAAACGCTGTTTTGCTGAGCTCCCCATCTGTTAAATAATGAAAACTAGTAAGTGTGATATTAGTTTAGAAATTATACATTATTATTGTCATCTCGTTTGCTTAACTGTAGTCTTACACTATTAATCACACAACCGTATAACTAAAATATCACAGCAGCTCACCCATGTCTTATCCAAATATATTTGCATACTCTAGAGGATAACACTATGTTCATTATCCCCAAATATCTCTGATGTATGCTTTTAACATGTTTCAGCTGCTGGCTGGGAGCTTTTATTTCCTTGTAAATTTTCACATGGAGGTATTAACCACCTTGTTGTGTCTTCTCTATTCTAAAATGCTTAGTGTGGAACATTTAGCAAGAATATAGCTGATCGTTTAATTAAGCTAACCATATGTATAATTCAGTCTTGTTATTTTGTTCTAGTACATATTCTTTGTCTTGTGTTATTGTTGGCAGGATCTTGTTGTAAACAACAATTATCAAACCTTCAGTTTCATATTTCAACCAAAGGTCTTGGAATTAAATATAGATATTTCTTACTGTTTGTTTGCTGTTAGTTCAGGGGTTTGTCCATGAAGGTGTTCTAATTCATTTTCTATGTTCATTTTCTTAGTTGATTTGTGTTTTACTTCTTCCTTTAAATATATTACACTTATTGTTATGTCTGAACACTCTGGAACATGTCTGTTTAATGCTTGTACCAAAGTGTTATCATACATGCTAAACGAAATTTATGAATGTATAGCAACACCTTTGTGTAATGAACACATACATTTAAATTTTACAAGTGAACATAAGACATCAACTTCTGGGTATCCATACCAATTGTAGGGCCTTCAAGATCATGTCATTATAGTCCTCTTCATTAATCCTGCCTTGAAATATAAATATGGCATGTCCTTTGTGAGCGAGGTAGTTGAAATTTTGTTAATTTTGTTTTTGCATTAACTTGGTTGGGTGGTAAGTTCCTCTAAATCTTCTAGTCTTATTATGTTAAAGATGTATCATATTACAGTTTCACATGTGCATCTTATGAGCTATTTATATAGTATTTAAGACAGGGTTTCATCAATACATAATAGAATATATTGGGTTTTATAAATTTTCCTTTAATACATTAAGACATGTAAGTGATTGCTACTGCAAACAGTTGAGATATTTTTTAAATTCCAAAATTTACGAAGATTGAAGAAAAGATCATTGATAATGATATTGATAGTTTTGTGATGTTCATAATGGCAATGACTGAAATAATAACGATGTTATATGTCTGGGTAAAGAGCCCTTTTGGTCTTGAATGGCCATGGGATTGCACCTAGAAAGTTAATCTCCAATGCACAAGCCTGGACAAGGTCGTTTATAGAAGGCCAGCAGTTACCCATGCATACCAGCCTCCCTGCATGGCTCAATAGTTAGAGCATTGGGTTCGTAATCATGTGGTGAGTTCAATTCCTAGACAGAGTTGTGTGTTGTGTTCTTGAGCAAAACATTTCATTTCACGTTGCTCAAGTTCACTCAGCTGTAGAAATGAGTTGTGATGTCACTGGCACCAAACTGTATCAGCCTTTACCTTTCAGTGGTGTAAAGAGGGAACACTGGTATGCATGGGTGACTGCTAGTCTCCCATAAGCAACCTTACCTAGACATGTGCCTCAGAGAGTAACTTTCTAGGTGCAATCCCATGGTCATTTATGACTGAAGGAGGTCTTTATCCTTTACCCTTAGCTAAGGAGGAATGAGTGAAAATGTATCTGTCATCTTGCCAAAAAGAAATTTCACTACCACCTTCTCTGAATTTTAAGAGCTTTCCCCCCACCAACCCACTGATCCTGGGTCCCAAAAGCAGTCTTGCTTCCTTTACCATAATTCTCTAACAGACCCTGGTTGTGACAACAAAGGTTGTCAGAGGCTCAATATACTTTTGATGCTTTTTCTAATTCAGTTAGTTTGATTGTAACTGATTTACTAACATTCACCCACCACACGTGCACACTCTCCTCCTAATCTGGCTCCTGTGACAACCTTTGCAAGATGACCAGAAATGATGTGGATACAATGATAAGATATATATGTACTCAAGGTTGTACTAACATGAAAAGCATGCAGAAAAGAGAGCTTTCTAAAGTTTAAAATGACAAAAAATAAATTCCTCACCAGACTCCTAGATTTTCAGGAAATCACGGTAATTAAAGCACACTATTATTATATGCTTATTCAGTTTTCTGTTCACCTTGTTCCAGTTATAAAACTTAACATGGTTACAGACAATGAACTGAGTGCAGAAAGTTCATTTCATGATAATATTTTCATTGCCGTCATTATCATCTTCTTCATCATCATTGTCTTTTAATGTTCGTTTTCCATGTTAACATGTGTAGGACAGTTTGACAGGAGCTGGCTAGCTGGAGAGCTGCACCAGGCTCCAATTGTCTGTTTCGGTATGGTTTCTATGGCTGGATGCCCTTCCTAATTCCAACCACTTTACAAAGTGTAACAGGTGCTTTTTATGTGGTTCCACCATGGGTTAAGTGCCTTTTATTTCCAACAATATTCTGATAGGTCTTTCAGTAACATATCAATTCTTCTTATGAATTTATGAATTTATAAATTTTCTATTTGTGTCTCTGTGTGTTTGTGTGTGTGTGTGTGTGTATGTGTGTGCGTGTGTGTAATTCTATGCAGATGTATTTTTTTGTATTTATATATTTTTGTTTATGTAGTTCTATATTTCTGTTGACGTATTTTATACATTTATATATGCCATACATTTTATATAGTTTCAATTTACATATTATGACAAAAATTTATTAGATTTTTCCTGAAAAAGTACAATGGCTTCAGGCAATGCTAGTAATTAAACTCTGTTATTAAAGTTTTCTTGTCTTAATTACATTACATTATGAGATTTCCTGTAATAACAATGATATTTGAAAGCATCTTATATAAGTAATAAAGCATCTAGAATCAAATCACAATAATGCAATATTAAGACATTATTATTTGAATACTATCGTTATTACAGTATTGAGCATCATTATTATTATTATTATTATTAGTAGTAGTAGTAGTAGTAGTAGTAGTAGTAGTAGTAGTAGACTGTAAATTCATTGCTGCCTTTCATAAAACTTATTAATCAAAGAATCTATCATGAAATCTAATAAATTTCATATAAATATTCCTAAGTCACACTAAAACATTTAATGCAATGTTGTATAGTTTATGTAAATATTTATGAACACTAAATGTCACAATTTGTCTTTATTATACTAAAGTTTCAAAGAATCAGCCTTGTTGATGAATTCTCTAGCATATTTTAAATAAATCTCATTATATCTGAATCATGTTAAGAGATTTTATTAAAGAAAGGTTATCGTTCTTCTATATTTTCAATGAGACTTGAAAAATAATGAGTTGCAATGGTAGCAAATTTGTTGAGTTTATTTTTTTTTTTACCAATAATATAAGTAGAATGACTTCATCATGTACACCTCTCAGTGCAAGTTACTAAATAGGTTAATTTGTAGATATTCATATTTCATAATGAGATATTTTTTTCACTTTTAAATAGTTGACTGAAATGAATAAAATATTTCCTTTTTAAATGACTTTTCAAATGTAAGTATTTAAAAGTGATGTACCAGCTTGTTTTGAGGCTATTTCTCAATATGATACACCAACTTGATGTCTTGAAGCTATTAGAAACATATTTGAAACAAAGGGATTCTCATTTCCTCTTCAATACAAGTATTTTCATCATTTCACATTTGATATTCTTGATTAGCGAAAATCCAATCTCACTTCAATAATCTTGTAGGAAACTGCACAATGGTAAAGCACAACAATTTCAGAAACTAATCCTTAGCCGATAGCCAGAATATCAAAGATATTTCAATGTTTCATGATCAGGCAATATTCACTTGAATATGTTTGCTGTAAAATTCAAAAATGAGACAGGCAGGAAAATGTATCTTATCCAATCAAAATATTTTTGCAGTCAATGAAACAATGTTAAAAACTGTTCTTCAATGCAATAAATATTTTGGATTTCTAAGTCTGAAAGAGACAGGCTTCTGTTAGAGGCCTGAGAAACTTTAAGTCACATGGAGCTAAATCAAACACTCTTTTAAATAATATATATATATATATATATATATATATATTCCAAAAAGTCAGAAATTTAGCAAAAACACAACAAACAGAAAATTCATAGTTAATTCCTCATCAGTCAATGTTCAAAAGTTCATAAAAATTTCACACCTTTAATGATATTATTCGCTCTTGGTGGCGCCAGTGACAAGAAGCCACTGGGAATAGCTAACGAATGTACAGGACATTGACGAAAACAAACATAACAAAATAAAATAATTATACATAAACAACAAAAAAGGCCATGCAGCCGCAAGACAGGCAAATATGGGGTAACGCAAAGGAAAATGAAAATGTCCTGTAGGACTGGAAATGTGAAATGGACAAATAGAGTTGAAAATGCTTCAAATTTTTCATTTTAATATATGTGTAACATGTGCTGAACTCCCTGTTTGAAAATATAAGGACACAGATATTGTGTTATATAGCCAGCTGGAAAGGATGTTTCCTGGGGCTAAACATGAACTTTTTTATGTATTGGAGACAAGTTTAAATTTCTAACACATGTGAAGAATAATGTTATTTTAAAGTCTCCTGTTGATGTTGTTGAAATTCCAATGAAGGAGCCTTGGATCTGGGTTAGAAACCAGCTCTTTCTCTATTGGCAAGAAATCTTTAAAAAAAACCCTAAATAATGACATACATATATACATATCTCTCTTTTGTCTTTTACTTGTTTCAGTCATCAGACTGCAGCCATGCTGGAGCACTTCTTTGCAGAATTTTAGTCAAAAGAGTCAACCTCAGTATTTATTTTTATTTTAAGCCCGGTTCTTTTTCTATCGGTCTCTTTTACTGAACTGCCAAGTTATGGGGATGTAAGCACATCAACACCAGTTGTCAAGCAGCTGTGGGGGACAAAGATCGACACAAAAACACACACACATATGTGGATATATATATATGACAGGCTTCTTTCAGTTTCCATCTACCAGATCCACTCACAAGGCTTTTCTCAGCCTGAGGTCAATTCTTTCGAATAAAACATACTTCAAAGCGGTGCCCCAGCATGGCCATAGTATAATGACTGAAACAAGAGAAAGATAAATGACAAAAGATACTACATAGTACAAAATGTCTTCCAGAAATTAATACAACATTGTATGGAATACAATAAACATTTCTCAAAA
>NC_068990.1:56674556-56676611 GCF_001194135.2 Octopus bimaculoides | reverse complement strand
TAAATGACAAAAGATACTACACAGTACAAAATGTCTTCCAGAAATTAATACAACATTGTATATAAAACAATAAACATTTCTCAAAATTCCATCTTTGCATTGAGGAACTTTAGGAAGTTGTTTAGTTCCCAATTAGACCTGATTCAATAGACTTATAATCAGATATAATAGACATCACTGTCCCATGTTTTTAGGAGTATATCTTTTATCTTCTATCTTTTACTTGTTTCTGTCATTAGACTGGGTCAGTGCTAGATCAACCATTAAAAGAATAAGCATGTACTTAGGGCATCACAGAAATGACAAATGGTTACAGAACGAAAGAAATCACTTTAAACTTGCTAAAATAATATTTGAAGTGGTTTATATGATCGGAAATATAATTTCAAAGTGTTCATAGTAAGACATTGTAATTAATAGAAAGAAAGAGAAAACTTTTGGGGTATAAATAAAGTGGAAGTATACAGACATAAACATTAAAGTCTATCTTAAATTTGTTTCATTTTGAAAAATAAAAATTTATTTTAAGATTTATAATTGTTTATATTTTAAACTACATATATATGGGGACACCAAAATCTTTTAGTGCTTAAGGCTTCTACAGGTCTTAATCCGGCCCTGGACTGGATTATGATGAAACACTGCCTTGAATAAGTTTTAATCAAATGAATCAACTCCAGTACTTTTTTTATGGCCCGGCACTAGGTTAGGTTACAGGGATGTAAAGAAACCAACACCAGTGGTCAAGCATTGATGGGGGACAAACACAGACACAATGATACACACACACACACACACACACACACACACACACATGCACGTGCAACAGGTTTCTTTCAGTTTCTGTCTACTACATCCACTCACAAGGTTCTGGTCAGCCTGAAACTATAGTAGAAGACACTTGCTCAAGATGCCATGTAGTGGGACTGAACCCAGAATCATGTGGCTAGGAAGCAAGCTTCTTACCACACAGCCGTGCCTGCATCTATATTTATGCTTATGTTATCCAATGTAAACTTTTTTTTTTAAGATGGTTTAACCCTTTAGCATTTAAACTGACCACATCAAGCCTAAATATTCTACATTTTTTTATGTTCAAAGCAACCAAATTCAACTTCTAACACACTTACCATACAATCTCATTCTAAAAATCTACTATCACATCATTGAAATCTAGAAACTGTGAGATAATGCATGATTAATTCAAACCAATTTGAATAAATAAGCGTTACTTTTGACAGAACAATCTGAATGCTAAAAGGTTAAGAAAGATTTGACTGCTATTTCTAGCATGTTGGATGACATTGTAGAATATTTCACAGAAGGGGATAAGTGCAATTGCAATGTTATTATCAATCCCCAAATCCTTGATGCACGTTCGGACTGGGGAACAAGCTACTCATTGCATTTTGTCACGGAGAATATAGTTGACAAATGGTGTGTATCAGCTCACAGCACCATCTACCTAGAGTGTGAGATGCTAGCATTTCGGAGTAGTTATCACCTCATTGGTCATAGACACTAAGCAGACGACACTATGAGCTGAATTAAGAGATTACCTCTTTTGTGTTTTTAAAGCTTCTATTTCTGTTAAAATCAAGTGACAGCATGAAGTAGAATAATGCTTTTGTTTTGTTTTTTCTTTGTTTTTCTATTTGCTTGTTTCAGATTATTAATCCTTTTGTTACCAAATCCCTGCTGAAATTTTCACTACCTTTTAAAATATTGGAGAATTTAGTAAAATAGCTTTTTCATTATTAAGTTGGTATTTGGGACCGTAAACTAATAATTAGGAAATTTTGATGGAAGATTAAATGACTTAACACAAAATTTGTGTCATAGAACCAGGAGTAGTCTCAGATGGGTTGGTTTCAAAAGAATAACTTGTCTTCTTCTCCTTCTTCTTCTTCTTCTTCTTCTTCTTCTTCTTCTTCTTCTTCTTCTTCTTCTTCTTCATTTTCTTCTTCATTTTCTTCTTCTTCATTTTCATTTTCTTCTTCTTCATTTTCTTCTTCTTCTTCTTCTTCTTCTTCTTCTTCTTCTTCTTCTTCTTCT
>NC_068990.1:56663077-56673077 GCF_001194135.2 Octopus bimaculoides | reverse complement strand
TCATATTGATCATAAGAGAAACCTTATCTGATGTGTAACAATATAACAGAACAAAGAGCTTGAATAGAAAGTAGATCATAAAAGGAACCATGTGTAAGAGGAAGAGAAGTGATATTCGTAACAGAGCAGAGGGTGACGCAATTTATTAGTGTACCAGGGAAATACTCTAATAAAACTACAAAGAAAATATCCAAGAAAGGCTACACAGGTGTATAACAAAGTCTGTAAGAAAAGCATTGCACATATCTAAGATACATATTAAGTAATAAAAACAATATATTAGAATGAAACCTGGCTTATGAATTACAGAATTAAGGCTATTATATTGTATATCCTAGAGAGAACAGCAAACTGAAGCACAGGGAGAAAAGTTATTACATAGTGGTTGTTAAAAGATGTATGTATTCCTTTGTAGACTATGCAGAAAATGGTAATATACAACAGTATAGATAGATATTCCACTGGCTATGAACAAATGGTTCAAAGGTTTGTTAATAACTCTTGGACTTGATCATATTGCACATTAAGAGAAAGAAACTGTGGATTCAAAGTTATTCTTACCTGATAAAGTAGGAAGCATCATGAGTCAAACATAGGCCTATAGTAGGGGGAGAAAAGTGCTGATACAGTGGAGTTTGTTAATACTGTAGTTGCAATTGTGCTACATATCTTCTTTGTAAAATGACCACAATACGACTAGTACTCATTGGAGTTGTTAGTCCATCGGTGTCTGATGATGACAAAGTCTGTGTTCTCAGAGATGAGAGTGCATGTGGATCTGCAGTCTAAAACTGAAAGCACATTGACACCCACGGATGTCACAACTATAGTCAGTTAACTGGATTGAAGCCAAAGCTGCCCTGTGACATTGTTCTCTTGCAGCATCAAGACACTGTCACCGGTCCTCTTCAAAGGCAGCTGCTGCTCATGAGGCAGGAGACCTTCATGCAAATCTGTCTGTGGCAGAGGCTTCGAGTTTGCATGGACTAATATCATTTGAGGTTGCTTTTGAGGGTTGTACCTTAGTTTAGGCCTTCTTCGTTTGTGTGAGCCCTTCATGAGCTCAAAGGTTGTCTGGGTACACGGTCATTAGTCATTCTGATGACATGTCCAATCCAACACAACTAGTACTTATTAGTAATCTTTAAATCACATACTTTGTGCTTGCCTATCTGCATATATCATGGGTGACAGCATCATGAATGAAAAAGGAGTTAGAGATGAATTTATATAGAATGTTATTTGATTGTTGTAAGAAGGAGGGCCACATTTGACATTTTAGATTCTTGTCCTTCAACGAAGAGTAGTAGAAGGTGATGGTGTTGGATTGGTTGTTAATAGTGAAAGTATGGGTGACAGAAAGGCCATTGATGCTGCACAGTGTATCCAAGGAAAGCTATAGTAGAAAGTTATTACGCAGTATATTATAGAGAGATGTGTACATAAAGCTCTAAAATAATACAATTTTAGAGCCAGATTATTACTGATTACACAGAAGAATGTGGTGCCCTGCATATTTAACAGTACATAGCTAATTGTATAACAAACCAAAAGATGTAAATTTGATGTCTGGAATTGATGGAGGATGAAATGTTTCTTGCCAATGGAATGCTTCATAATGTCAGTATATCATCAACATTTAACACTAGCATTTAGATTAGCCTGTCAAATGTAACTAACTGGCATTCCTTTGGTTATAATGATGAGGGTTCCAGTTGATCTCATGAATGGAACAGTCTGCTTGTGAAATTTAGGAGCAAGTGGCTGAGCACTCCACAGACACATTTACCTTTAACATAATTCTCAGAGAGATTCATTGTGACACAGAATGTGACAAGCTTGGCCCTTAGAATTACAGGTACAGCTCATTTTTGCCAGCTGCGTGGACTGGAGCAACATGAAATAAAGTGTCTTGCTCAAGGACACAAGTTGCCACCAGTTTGTGAACTCACAGCCTAACAATTGTGAACTGATTATTCTAACCACTAAACCACATGCCTTAACTCTGTCAAATGTAATGCATATTTATTCATGTTCTTTTGAATTGATCACCTTGTAGTGTCAAAATTTCAATGATCTGATTATTTATTTTTAAAATAACATTGAGGGATAGGTATGAGAAGTTAGATCTGACCAGTTTGAACATAAAACAGTTAAAATATTTGGGCTGGATATGGCCGTTTTAAATGCTAAAAGGTTAACTGATCTGAAATTCAAAAAGAAAAGTTCACCCCAGCTTGATTTTGAATTAATGACTGTGAGATGGCAAACAAATAATTACAAAGCACATTTAATCTTGTGGAGGCACATGGCCTAGTGGTTAGAGCAGTGGACTCGTGGTCGAGGGATCGTGGGTTTGAATCTCAGACCAGGCGATGTGTGTTTATGAGTGAAACACCTAAGCTCCACACAGCTCCGGCAGAAGATAATGGTGAACTTCTGCTGACTCTTTCACCACAACTTTCTCTCACTCTTTCCTCTTGCATCTAGCAGCTCACCTGTGACAGACCGGCATCCCATCTAGGTGGGGTACTTATACACCAATGAAACCAGAAAACCAGCCTTTATGAGCCAGGCATGGCTTGAGAAGAAACAAACAACACATTTAATCTTGCTTTCTATTTAGAGAAGAAATACCATCTCAATTTGGCTTCATTAAAAGGTTTACTTAATTCAGTAATTGAACCATGTATATGTGTAAGAGATCAAAGCTAGTTAATTGGACCTTGTTCAAAAAGTAAGATTGCTTTAAAGGACACTCCTGGGCATTTTGAATTATTTCATGTAAAATAACTAATCCAACTGATACCTGTTACATACGCATTCTTTTCTTTTATTTGTTTAAATCATTTGACTGTGGCCATGCTTAAAGGGTTTTAGTCGTAAACATCGACCCCAGAACTTACTCTTTGTAAACCTAGTACATATTTTATCAGTGTCTTTTATCAAACCACTAAGTTATGGCGACATAAATACACTAGCATTGTTAACATGCTATGCAGAAAACCAAGCGATATTTTGTCTGTCTTTTTGTTCTGAGTTTAAATGCTGTCAAGATTGACTTTGCCTTTCATTCTTTTAGGGTCGGTGAAATAAGTACCAGTTGAGTACTGGGATCAATGTAACTGACTTACTCCTTCCCCTGAAATTACTAGCCATTATTATTATTATTTGCTTATAGTAGGGTAACGAAAGTGCACGACTCAGTAATTAGAGTGCCAGGATCACAATCATAAGGAAGTGAATTTGATTCCCTGATTGGGCTGCGTGTTGTGTTCTTGAGCAAGACACTTTATTTCATGTTGTTCCAGTTCACTCAGCTGCTGAAATGAGATGCAATGTCACTGGTACCAAGCTGTACCAGCCTTTGCCTTTCCCTTAGATAACATTGGTGGTATGGAGAGAGGAAGCTGATATGTAGGGGCAACTGCTGGTTTGTGTCTTGAAGGTAACTTTCTAGGTGCAGTACCATGGTCATTCATGACTTAAGGGGGTCAATTTCCATATGATAGAATAGTGTTGTACTAAGTAGTCTCCTGCATCAAACTAGTACCTGGAATTAAATTACTCTAACCTGAGATCATTACATGAGTTTTCTATCATATTTTTTACGAAAAATTCATTTCACAACAGATTCCTAAAAGGGTGAGCACACACACATACTGACACACATCACAATATATATTTTCCAAAATTTCATGTTACATTTTGTAGACATATGTGGTGTGTGTCAGTATGTTTGTATTATCCACCTGTTTTTTTTTTGGGGGGGGGGTTTACATTATATTCCAATATAATCATAATCTATGCACTCTAAAATGTATTTAGAGAAAATTTCATGAAAGATAAAAATATTTTCACAACAAATTCTTATGTTAATGGAATCTACAACATGTTCAAAAGTTGAAGTCTGGTCATTTATACTTCACTCAGGCATGCATTACCAGAAATCCACAGTAAACATGTATTTTTAAAAATCACATTAAAGATATATATGACGGACTTTCAGTTTCTGTCTACCAAATCCACTTACAAAGTCATGGTTGACTTGTGCAAGGTTCCACACAGTGGGACTAAACCTGGAACTATATGGTTGGGAAACAAACTTCTCACCACATAGCTATGCCTGTGCCTACTGCCGTCCCTGTATGGGCATTAAAACGTACAGGGGCATGGAATTCCAGCAAGTAAGTGTTGAAAAAATGTTAGCAAAAGAAAAGGGACTGTAGCTAAAATTAAAAAAGTATTGGGGTAGAATAGTGGCTCTCAGCTAGGGTCCATATAACTCTTGAGGTTCATTATAAGATTCTATGGTTAAAGCTTATATACAATGAATTGGTTATACTTCTACAATACACAAAATGGGATTTTTTAAATATCAAATAGTTATGAGGATTCGTCCATGTGAAATAGGAATCAAAGTGATTCACTGGAAAAAATTAATTGAGAAGTATTGATGCAGAGTTTATGTCAAATTATTAGGTGGCTGGTGTTTAGCTGCAGATTAAGCAAGCATATCAACAATCATGATCAAGCATATCATGATCAAGCAAGCATATCAAATAATCTAGTAACGACATTTCAATCACATTTTCAGGCATAGTTGACCCAGTATTATATCATCTTATGTGTCCTTCATTTAGACAGTGTTTTTAATTGCTGGCAATGGACACCATATTATGTAATACAACCATAATATACTTGGTAGTAGGCTTATATACTACCAACTATATTGTAGTTGTATAAGGAAATACAGTGTCCCTACCAGCAATTAATATGTACGTAAAAGTTGCCAGGTATAAGCATAATATGTAAAATTGGTATTTCCACTAAATTTGGTTGTTATATAAGCAATGTGTTCGTGGATGGTTAATGGATCTGATGTGGTGCTGGAGAAGGTGCAAGAACTCCTGAAATATGCATATACACCCATTACCTATTTTTCTGTCTTTGATCTCATTGTTTACATAGACATATTCATATACAAAATGTTGTAACTTTCAGTGCTGGCTCAAATTTTTATAGAAAATCTGTTGAGTGGCTGTGTGGTAAGTAGCTTGCTTACCAACCACATGGTTCCAGGTTCATTCCCACTGCGTGGCACCTTGGGCAAGTGTCTTCTACTATAGCCTCGGGCCGACCAAAGCCTTGTGAGTGGATTTGGTAGTCGGAAACTGAAAGAAGCCTGTCGTATATATGTATATGTATATATATACATATATATATGTATGTATGTGTTTGTGTGTTTGTGTTTGTCCCATCAACGTCGCTTGACAACCGATGGTGGTGTGTTTACGTCCCTGTAACTTAGCAGTACGGCAAAAGAGACAGATAGAATAAGTACTAGGCATCCAAAGAATAAGTCCTGGGGTCGATTTGCTCGACTAATGGTGGTGCCCCAGCATGGCCGCAGTCAAATGACTGAAACAAGTAAAAGAGTAAAAGAGTAAAAGAGAGTATAACTTTAAAATGTGATTTTTGAAGGAGCTATGTCTACTATTTCTAGAAGATGGAATGGCTACAAATGTTTCACAATATTGGTTCTGTGTAAGATTGAGTTTTCAATACAGGTTGTTAACAATATGAAATATTTATCTATATTTATCAATGAAACAGGTTTGGAATGAAATTAGAAAGTTAGAAATATATTTATAAAGTTCTTATTAAGAACTGTTTCAAAACTTAAATTAAACTGTGTCTGTAGAGTTTTCAAAATAATTAATTAAAATATGAATTGTACAGAGCACCCCTCAGTATGTTAAGTAAATTTGTTAATTAAATAAATTAATCAAAGGAGAAGAACCTGGCTGTGAAGTTTGAATGGTGTTGTTCAGAACCAGAAAGTTATTAGTTAAAGAGTTGTTAAAGTTGTTATAAGAATTATAGCTTGGAAGTGTGACCGGTACGTGATGGTGTTTGTTTCAATTGCCACAAAAACATACTGGCAGTTATGACTATCAACAGACTGTCAAATTTTTGAGTCATCATCATCATCATCATCATCATTGCTTCAACATCCACTTTTCTATGCTTGCATGAGTTGGCTGGAATTTGCTGAAGCAGATTTTCTACAGCAGGATTTCCATCTTGTGGTCAACCCTCACCTGTTTCCAAGTAAGGTGATATTTCCCTCATTACCAGATTGGTTTTTGCAGTAGACTGGAAAGGAAAGACACCGCTTGCATGACAGTGACACTCTTTTACAACTACCATGGGATGTCAAAGGAAGGGGACAGTAGTGCAAGCACACACACACACACACACACACACACACACACACACACATAATTACATGCACACATATATATAAATGTGATGAGCTTCTTTCAGTTTCCATCCAGATCAGTTGGTAATGAGTTGGGTTCTTTTTACTGACTTCTTTGCTTCAAAGAATCAAATGCAGGCGCAGGTACATTTCTGGCATCCATTTCAGCCCTCTGCTTCCCTTCATTCATGAACATGGCTCAAAGATACTTAAAATGCTTCCTGAGCTAACTTTCTTTTTAAATTTACATACTAGTATGTGTGCATCATCAATTTATACCACTTTCCATGTTTATTTGAAAAGAAGGGGTTGTGTTCATTTTATTTGAAGGAGTTGTCATGACCTTATTTGAAACAACTGCAATTACAGATGGATTGGGGACTAAGTTTTATGTTCTATTATTGGGATTTTTTATGGCTGGTTACCCTTTCTATTGCATGCCACTTTACAGAAAGAACTGGTTGCATTTTATCGTGGCAGCTGTACTATTAGAAGTGTGTATATCGTATATCTGTTAGTGTCTATCTCCCAGCCTTACAACTTACTTATCTGTCTACTTGTACATCTCTCAGATTATTTACTTAACCATATATCTTTGTATGTGTGTGTGTGTGTTTGTGTGTGATGTAACCCAGTACAACCTGTTGCATGGTCGAGTCATTAGCAACCAAACTTGCTACTCCACTAATCCTTCTTGGCAATGATTTTGAACACCAGCTCCGGTTTCAAAGGAGTGCATAGAAGAATAGTATCAAGATATAAGAGTTAACAGTGAATATGAAACTAAACGATCCTGGGTAAAACACATTTTGAAAAAGTGTAATTGTGCTGATAGTTGAGCAGTTTAAACAGATTGGAAGTTAGACCTGTATATATTCACTGGATAATGAATGGTTGTGCATGGAGGATTTGCAAACTATGTTTTCTGCTAAGCAAATAATGTGATTATATATTTGGCTTGTGACAGTTGCAGTTGTTGATGCTTGTATATTGATTTAGTTTAAAAAGGTTGGATGAAGCAAATTTTTTATCAAAGCTTTGAGTCTTGGTGTAAGAGAGTTTAATTGTATTTTTACTGAGAATTTTGTAATATCTGTTATACTCTTTTACTCTTTTACTTGTTTCAGTCATTTGACTGCGGCCATGCTGGGGCACCACCTTTAGTCGAGTAAATCGACCCCAGGACTTATTCTTTGTAAGCCTAGTATTTATTCTATCGGTCTCTTTTGCTGAACCGCTAAGTTACAGGGACATAAACACACCATCATTGGTTGTCAAGTGATGTTGGGGGGGACAAACACAGACACACAAACATATACACACACACATACATATATATATATATATATATATATATATATATATATATATATATATATATATATACATACATATATACTACAGGCTTCTTTCAGATTCCGTCTACCAAATCCACTCACAAGGCTTTGGTCAGCCCGAGGCTATAGCAGAAGACACTTGCCCAAGATGCCACGCAGTGGGAATGAACCCGGAACCATGTGGTTGGTAAGCAAGATACTTACCACACAGCCACTCCTATGCCTATGTGAAATATTTTTTGATTAATTAGGATATTTTGAAGTAATTACAGTGAGTATAATAGTGGATTGAGCCAGTTAGTTTCTCTATTCCTGCAACTAATGTTATTGTTGGCCTCCATAGTAGATACTAGCTTAAAAGCTTTAAACAGAAAATAGCATTTCTGTCTGTAAAAATTTGTCCCCTTAAAATCTAATATGTGTGTACTTTTGCACCCTATTTTGTTCTGGTGCATGTCAAAACTCAGACAACTTTGTAACATAAACAAGCTATGTTTCTATTTTTGCTTCTCAATGTGTTCTAACATATGTCAAGACTTAAACATCTTTGTAACATAAATAGACAACAGCTCTTTCATTCTGATATTTGGTTGTCATGATCATCTTCAGCAATGAAATACCAATATTTCCAAAGTTTCTTTGTTCATGGAGGAAAATGGATGTGATGTAGATGGATCCAGCTGCCATTCTCCGATTGTCAACTGGGCAGCATCTTGTATTGAAATACTGTTGGTTTCTAGGAGATGGAATCTTGGTCTTGGTATGTATCCATCATTGTGTACTTCTACAAGGATGTAAGCACTACATTTGTAACTTTGTACAAATTGTAGTCATACATGATAATGAGTGTGTATAAATTAATAATGTAATTACATGGTAACTATAACTTCGAGGTTTCTATAGCAACACTAATCAATCAGGGTCCTTTTTTTCAGAGTTACCTACAGTCTTAGTTTAAAATTCTAGCATCAATACATTCATGCATACATACATACATACACACATATGTAGTGTACATGTGTGTGTGTGTTTGCATGTATGTATGTGTGTGTTTGTCAGTGTTTTCCCTCCACCACCACTTAATAGCTGATGCTGGTTTGTTTACATCCTTGGAACTTAGCAAGAGACTGATAGAATAAGTATCATGCTTAATAAATAGAATAATACACACACACACACACACACACATACACACACACACTCACTCACACATATCATTAACTTTGATATTTTTTTCTTGCTGAGGATGTTTATAAGGTTTCTGAAAATATTTACGAAGTCTCCAAAGAGCTTGGTTTTAAATATCTCTGCCACTTCGACAAAATGTAGGGAGACTATTGGAGGCCAGTCTTACAGTAGAGATATGCTGTTCCCCCAGTCTTGCAGTGATCATCTATGATACCCATCATCAGTAAGATATGAATCCATTTTCCTGAAGACAATACATTGCATCTCATCAGACACTTCAAAATTTCATGAGTCTACTACCCTTGAAATGATGAAAGAAAAATTTGACCCCATCATATTCTGTTATGGACAAAAATTTGGAATTTAAAGGAAGGCAAAGCATTCAACATCAGTTGCTTTTTGTAATAAAAAGTAAAAAATATCTATTATTATTTTTACTGTGTCCATAATTTCTTGCTAATTGCATAACTAAAGAAAGCATATTTTTTCACTTGAATTCCAAATATTTTTCATAGAAGTGTGTGCATGGTGGAGAGGGTAGGGACGTTATAGGCCTACTGTATTTTATGAGTGCTTTTCTTTTCAAGAATTGAATATATAAACTGTTTCCCATTCCTTTGATTACATAGTATAAACAAGTGTAACATTAATTTCATTAATCTGTGTGATCTGTGTGTGTGTAGATAGATAGGTAGATAAATAAATAGATATTATATTTATCATATATATATATATATGATAAATATAATAAATGCGCCCTTTTAAAGCCTAGCCAGGTTCATGGGCCCCCGGCTTCCTGGTTTCAATGGCGTATGTGCTCCCCAGCTGGATGGGATGCCAGTCCATCGCAGCGTCACTCATTTTTGAGTGGACTGGAGCAACGTGAAATGAAGTGTTTTGCTCAAGAACACAATGCGTCGCCTGGTCCAGGAATCGAAACCACAATCTTGCGATCATGATGCTGACACCCTAACCACTAAGCCACACGTCTCCACATATATGTATATACTCACACATATGTATGTATGTATATATATATAACAACACAGATTAGATTAAATAAGGAAACCTTTTTCATTCAAAAATACAAACCCAAACTTAACCATTGCTAACACATTTAAATAAGGAAATTCATCACCCCACTGAGAAAAAAAGGGGAAAAAAATATAGAACAAAACCATGGTAAATTAATCAAATTCTACCACCTCCT
>NC_068990.1:56661490-56662522 GCF_001194135.2 Octopus bimaculoides | reverse complement strand
GGCCAAATCATTGAAGTTACTGCCAACGACATTCTTGTATAAGAATAATATATTTGTACTCTGTAAAAGTATAGAGTAACCCATGTAAAATTGATTTTTTTATAACTGAACATAAAAACAAACATTTATATATACAGGGTGACCCAGAAGTCATTGAGGGGTTTTCATTTTTAGTAACTCCCTTATTTTTACAAATAGGTGTACAAAATTTTAATTTAATATAGAGGAGGTAATGGAGATTAATTTTCATTAGTTCTTTTTCATCATTCCTCTGCATTACATATGAAAATGACATCTTTTAAATTACATCCATTTTCAGCTTCACATTTTATGGTATGCAAGTCACTTTGGTGTAGTGCTCTCAGATTCTCAGAATTCCCATTGATAAACCCATTCAAATGAAAGTGAGCTTCATCAGACATGATCAGTTTACGTGTAAAATTTTGGTCATTTTATGCTAATTTCTGGATTTTGAAAGCATATTGCAGTCTGTGTCAATAGTCCTGGGCTTCAATTGTAGAACCACCTGTATCTTGTATGGAAAAATGTTATGGCTACTGAGAACTCTTTATAGCAAAGTTTGTGAAATCCCATGCTGTCTGGACTGCCTTCGAGTTGATATACCCAGATACTGTTCAATACTCTCTCATCAGTTCTGACAGTGCAAGGTCTCGCAGATCGTGGGATATCACTTACTGCCCCTTGTTTTTCAAAATTCTTCATTATATTTTAATTTGGAGCACCTCTCACTTAAAAATGCCAATGACATGCACTTTGGGTTTGAATAATCGATCCCTTGATTTTGATAGAACAATTTCACCACTTAGATGCATTGTGTGGTGCCTTATTTGTCCATGAATAATTTCCAGGACTTAGTCCATAAAATCCCTGAACAGAAAAGAAAAATGTCAAAAAATAAAACAACTATCAAAAATTGCAATCCGTCAGTGACTTTTGGACCACCCTGTATATGTGTGTGTGTGTATTTGTGTGTGTGTGTGTGTGTGTGTGTGTGTGTGTGTGTGTGTGTGT
>NC_068990.1:56659833-56661360 GCF_001194135.2 Octopus bimaculoides | reverse complement strand
TATATAATGATAGCTAATTGATTAAGAGACATGGCAATTTGATTTCATAATTAAAAGCTGGATTTCAAAAGACTTTCTAATGACTGGTATTGACTTTCCTTGTAAGCACTGTTCATGTGGACAAAGAAAGCATGTTTCAAGACTGAGGCTTGTGATTAATTCAGCATTAACAACATTAGAAGATGATAATAATTTGCAGGATTCAAAAATGCAGATAACAAAATGGACTCCAAAAGACTTGCAGATTTAGAAGCTGCTGTATTAATAATTTGTTCTGTAGAAAAATATTTTGATTTCTGCATACTGGTTCACACAGTACATATTTTTAAATAATTTATTGATTTGAAGGAAGGGTGTGTATAGATTACAAGTTCAAATTTTATGATAGTTAGATTTAGTTGACTGAGTTATCCCAAAGATATTACTGTTATTTATTTTGTGGATCACTGATGGTTAAACATAAAGTTGAATTTTATATAAGTTTAATTAAAAACTAAAGGTCAACATGCAATTTAGTGTCATAAAAAATTGAAAGTAAATTGTACCAGAAGGGACAATAGTGAAATTTCATAATTTCACAAATACATGCATTAAAAATATCACCAAGGTAATTAGCATAAAAGGAATAGAGTGGTTAGTGCAGGAGAAAGGAGTACAGAAAAATACTGCCTGGCTGCAATCTTCGAACGTATGTAGGAAAGCCTTTGGCCCATTACAAAGCAGGGGATTTACCAAAGATGCATTTGATATCTGTTAGGTAGGCTTTCAATGTTAGTTCAGACAACATACATAGTCATGAAATTTTAAAAGTTTTGCTTGTCCAAAAATGACAACGATACTACACAAACTATTCGTTTCTACTCAAGGTACAAGGCCCATGACCCCAAAACGATGAAAAGCAAAGTCGACCTTGGTGGAATTTGAACTTAGAACATAAAGACAGACGAAATACTGCTAAGTATTTTGCCCTGCATGCTAACGTTTCTGCCAGCCGACCGCCTTCCTACACAAACTATTGAAAGTCTTGAAAGGTAGTGGTTAATCACCAAGAAGAGCCTCAGTTGAGTGATGTTTCTTAATGCTGCAAATGGTATGAGAATATGTGGCAACATAGGTTCAGAGACAGTGAACAGTTATCCTTTACTTGTTTTAGTCATTTGATTGAGGCCATGCTGGGGCACCACTTGAAGAATTTTTAGTTGAATGAATCAATTCTGGTGCTTATTTTTTTTTTTTAATTTAGTACTTATTCTATCAGTGTCATTTGCTGAACTGCTAACTCATGAAGTGCATAAACAAACCAGCACCAATTGTCAAGAGGTGACAAACACATACACAAAGATACACACATGCATGTGTGCATGCACACACACACATACACACCACACACACACACATATTATATACATATAGATAGATAGATAGATAGATAGATAAATGGATAGATAGATAGATAGATATAATATAAATGACATATGTGTGTATGTATATGTGTATATATATATGTGTATATATATATATATATAT
>NC_068990.1:56639492-56659721 GCF_001194135.2 Octopus bimaculoides | reverse complement strand
TATATATATGCTTTTATGGGTACAGAACATCACCATCTGCGTAAACAACATGAAATACGAAAAAAAGTATGCAAACAATGAGAGAAAATATGGAAAACAGGAACAAGTAAACACAGAGAACAACCCTTCATTAGTTGTTGACTGTTTGTCTACTCCTCATTTCGAACATTCAATGACAATATGAATCTTCAAAGACAGTTGCTCCCATAAATTCTGAAACTGGGATTTCGCTATTGTCAACTCCAGTTTCTATTGCAATTTATTTTCAGATTTTTAGGATGCAAAACATGTTAACCAAAATACTAAACATGAGAATGAAGCATGATGCATTCAGTTCCTTCTTTATTTTCTTACTCATAAACATCTGTTTTTCTAGTAGATTGATTGTATTCAAGACCCATGAACTATTTAACTTGTTATATATGTTATTTTTTGTTTTCTCTTTTATCTTTCTCTTGTTTCAGTCATTGGACTGTAGCCACTGTGGTGCACCACCTTGAAGGCTTTTAGTCAAACACATCGACCCCAGTACTGAATCTTTTCATTTGCACCTAGTACTTATATTATTATCCCCTTTTGCTGAACTGTTAAGTTACAGGGATGTAAACAAACCAGCAGAGGTTGTCAAATAATGATGGTGGACAAACATGAATACATGCCTACACACACACACACACACACACACACACACACACACACACACACACACACACAGAGGTTACTTTCAGTTTCTGTCTACCAAATCCACTCACAAGACCTGAGGCTATAGTAGAAGACACTTGCCCAAAGTGTCACACAGTGGGACTTTACCCAGAACCATGTCATTGGAAAACAAACTTCTTACCACAGAGCCACACCTCTCATATACAGGGTTTAATTTTAATTTTATTTTCACACTGATATCGTTCTCCACTCATCTAATGACTCGGTGGATCCAAACGCCATTCTCTGATTGGTTACATTTAACCCACCAATGATTCTTACCATGATCATGATCGTGGACTTCTTTTATATTAGTAAAATTCTACCTAAAAGGAAGGAGATGATTTCTGACAAAGTAACAAAGCTCTCTCTCACCGGAATGAACATAACAACAATGATACATGTTACAAGTTCGAATTTTTACTCTTCCACACGCAGACTGTATTTGTAAAATGCATGTTAGTTGATTGCTTTCTTTGCTTGAAAATCCTATCTTTTCCTGATTGACACTTAAACATTTACTAGCAAGGCCAAGTATACATGTACATATGTTAGCAGTTGGTGATTCATTCTGTCGTTACACAAAGTTTCGTTCGTGTAATTTATACTTGTGATCAATAGATGTGTTAGAAATCAACTTTGTACCTTGTACGGGTTTGTTGATTGATCCTGTGTATAATTTGGTTTAATGTAATGAGATGTGTGTGTTTGTATGTGTGTGCATTTGTGTGTGTATGTGTATGTATGTGTGTGTGTGTGCATGTGTATGTGTGTGTGCGTGCGTGTAGGAGTGTGTATGTGCATGTGTGAGAATAAGCATATATGTGTCTGCATGTCAATACACACGCGTGCACGTGCACACACACACACACACACACATCCCAAAATTTGGGAATGAAGTAGATAAAATCCAGGCTACGTATGTTTCATGGCTAGTGGAACCTCAGAAGTACTAATTATCCAAATGAGGAGTGGTCCACAAGCTACTCTTCAGGCCAATGATACCTTGATTATATAAAATTTACATCGTCATTGAGAGATCCCAGTTTGGCACAACCCTCTGGCTTACCAGCTCTTGTCAAACCATTCAACTCATACTAGCATGGAAGACAAGCATTAAATGAAGATGATAATAACATGTGTGTGTGTGTGTGTGTGTGTGTGTGTGTGTGTGTGTGTGTGTAATCTCAGTGAACACAGTGAAGCATTAAATTAAAATCACCATTGTGTATCATTCCAAACTAAATGTATATACACAGTTGAAAGGCATGATGCTATAGATTTTATCTAAGAGAAAATCTCTTCGTACATATGTTGTGTTAAAAATTCAATTTATATTAATGCAGAAGGAACACCATCACAGCAATGACTCATGAGAAAAACAGATACATTAATTTATTATTCCTTTTTCAAGAACAGTGAGCTGGCAGAATCATTAGCATGCTGGGCAAAATGTTTAGTAACATTTCACCTGTCTTTGTGTTCTGAGTTCAAATTCCACCAAGGTTGACTTTACCTTTCATCCTTTTGGGGTCAATAAAATAAGCTGAGCACTGGGGACGATATAATCAACTTACACCGCCAACAAAATTACTGGCCTTGTGCTAAAATTTGAAATCAATATATTATTCCCTATCTAATAATTATAGAATCATGAATTCCATCTTAGCAAATGACAAATGGGTGCACAGCATTGAAATGTTCTAAGACAAGCAAAATGCATCTACCTTTCAAAGGTGTGTATATATTTAATATTATGCACAAATGGTGATTACAGATATATATATATTTATATATATATATCAGTTTTTTTTTTTTTCTTGTCTAAATTTCCCTTGGAAATCCAAGAATGAAGTAGATGACACTTTGTTGAGTTACCACACAGTGGAATCAAACTGAGAATCATGTGGTTGTTTAGCAAACTTTTCAATTATATGTTCTAGATTTCAATTATATGTAGATTTCCATCATCAGTGGCCAAGTAGATATCACTATTGTTTTTATATCTAGACATTACCATTTATTCCAGTGGCATCAACAGCATTAAAAATACAAACACTGCCTGCGAATCCACCAACTTATTACCACAAATAAGAACATGGGAGTAAACGAATAGTGATAACTTATAGCTACAAAATAGTATTTATAACAAAGAGCTTATTCCAAAAAGGATATTTTGACAATGCACTAAACATAGAAGACTAGATATGTTGTTTCCCAATCAACATCACATCATGAATATGATAGCACATCCAAAACAAGCCTAATAAAGATTAGTGGAACAGTATATCTCATAAACAACATGCTTGAACAACATACAAAGAAAAGGACTATCTTAAATCAATATCCATGAAACAATTTCAATATACATCTATAATATATAATATATATAAAGCAGAAAGTCAGATAAACACAAGTAGGCTGAATGCATATATTTTCATGGAATACAAAATGCAGAGAAAGGAAAAACGAAATAAAGTAAATAATAGAAGCTACATAAAAGTCTTATCTTGACAGCTGTTTCAGGAGCACCAAGGCATATGCTATAACTTTGTTCCTACATAATAAAGACCCATAATGTTGCAGGTGTATATAATAGCAAAACTTCCTGCAATTTATTTTGTTAGCTTATAAAATACTTAAATGGATGGAGACAAAAATGTTGTCATATAACCTAGGAACTAATTCTATCATCGGATGTTGTTTTTATTTTCTTTACCCCCAAGTGACCACTGATAAGAGCACCAATGATGAAAACATTCCAGCCATAACCATCCTATATTTTAGTGGTATCTAGGACTACCATTATTGATTCCTTTACTAATTTAAGACCAATGGATGGGACTGGAGAGAGAGAGATTTGACTTTTCTTTTTTAGCTGATCGAGAGACTGACCGACAACATAGAGGTATTTTAGTTGGTAATTTGCATCAAATGTTGACACAGATGGTGTTATAAGAAGCTATGAAGAGTTCCTATATGAGACATATTTCATGTGATTTCTCTGGCCAAAATTTTCACCAGAAGTGTTAGGAAGTGAGGTTCAGTAAACTATGCTTTCTCTGATTAGCTTTAATTGATAAGAATGAACTTATTACGCAGACGTCATAAGCTCTGCATTCTCCCTTCCTTGGAAATTATCTTGATTTGACTTGCTCTCTAACACTCCCTGTGGAGAATTCTGGATGACAATTCTAATGTCTAATGCCTAAAATCCTAATGATGCATTTCCAGTGTCTCTAATTGGTATGTCTTGACTATCATTATATTGACGCCTTGGTAAAAATCTCTTCTTTTTCTCTCTCTTTCTTTCTCTCTCTCTATCTCTCTTTCTCTTTCTTTCTCTCTCAGACATCGAGGAAATGTTAGAATTGGCAAAGAAAATGATGTCGTAACAATTAATTCGAGAAAATCATGATATTAGCCTTGCACCCATCTTGAATAGTAATTATTGTGCCAATCGGAAAGGTTTGCCAATGAAAACAGATTTGTATTTGCAGCACAATATTGACACAAAGAATTTTAACAAGATTAACTTGATAAAGGAAAAAAGTAATTTCAGTCAATATGACCCGTATATGTTACTTCTTGTGTACTTCATGTGTGTGCACATGAATGGGTGCATGTTTGCACGCATGTATATAAATGTACACATGTGTATATGCATTTATGGAAGGATGGATGGATGGGGGTTGCAGAGACAGTGTAGCCCTCTGGGTTGAGTATTGGACAATTGGTTCATGAGTTGGTGAGTTCAAATGTACTGCAGGTCTGTTATTCTGTCTCTGATTTGGATATTAATATATTTTATAAGACCTTTAGTTCGTTTGACAACCATGTAACTGTCAGAGTTCTATCCCACAGTGCAGCACATTTAGCCTGGATCATTTTTCACAGCCTTGAGTGAAGCAATGTCTTTAGAGAAAGTTTTGTTTGACAGTAGCTACTGGAGCCCTATGCACACAAGTGTGTGTGTATATGTGTGTGTGTGTATGTGTGTGTGTGTGTGTGTGTGTGTGTGTGTGTGGTTATTCATTTAATGTTTAGCTTTCACTTTGCTGTGTAATTGAAGAGACTGTATAACCTCAACTTTTATAAATTAATAGATTCTAAAACTTGCATTGAATACTTTTCTCTCTCATTTGTATGTCTAACAAATTAGATATGTGTAACAAAACAGAAAATTGGACATTTTTTTTTTTGCCTTATTTATTCACCATTACACGTTTTTCATTTGCTGGTAGGAATTACAAAATTTTACATGCTAGAGGGACATGCAGAGAATTTCCAATTAGAAATGCGTCTGACAGAGAAATTTATGTGTGTGTGTGTGTGTGTGTGTGTGTCTGTACGTATGTATGTGTGTGTGCACGCATGTGTGTGTACATGCATGTGCATGTGTGTGCACATGTGTACTTACGTATACACACATAAACGCACACAGTTGACATTATAAGAATTTATACCTCCTCACAAGAACATAAAACAATTCTCTTTTGGAACAAAGAACTATAAGCACATAAAACTATAAGCAAATAGTACTATGAATAATTCTTTCTACTATAGGCACAAAGGCCTGAAATTTGTGGGAGGGGGACTAATCGATTACATCAACCCCAGTATTCAACTGGTACTTAATTTATCAACCCTGAAAGAATGAAAGACAAAGTTGACTTCAGCAGAATTTGAACTCAGAACATAGCTGCAGACAAAATACCGCGAAGCATTTTGCCCAGTATGTTAATGATTCTGCTAGCTCGCCACCTTAAATAGAACTATAAATAATGGCATGTAAAGAAACATCTATGGGCTGCCTTTCACTTTTATAAACGTAATACAAATACATATTATACAATCCTGACCATTATTATTATCTATTATAAGGTGGTGAGCTAACAGAATTGTTAGCATGCAGGGCAAAATGCTTAGCAGAATTTTGTCTGTCTTTAGGCGGTGAGTTGGCAGAAACATTAGCACGCTGGGCGAAATGCTTTGTGGTATTTCGTCTGCCATTACGTTCTGAGTTCAAATTCTGCCGAGGTCGACTTTGCCTTTCATCCCTTCGGGGTCGATAAATTAAGTACCAGTTACACACTGGGGTCAATGTAATTGACTTAATCCCTTTGTCTGCCCTTGTTTGTCCCTTCTATGTTTAGCTCCTTGTGGACAATAAAGAAATGAGAATTTTGTCTGTCTTTATGTTCTGAGTTCAAATTCTGCTGAGGTCAACTTTGTCTTTCATCTATCAGGGGTCAATGAAATAAATACTAGTCAAGTACTAGGGCTGATGTAATCCACTTAACCCCTCCCCCAAAATCTGAAACCATCACTAACATGGTCATAATGGTTGTAATAGTCATCATCATCATCATCATCCTTATCAGTGTGTTCGTTCTTATCATTGCCAGAGTACGAGTATGAAGTGTAATGCTGCATGGTTGGGAGACATTAGAAGTGAAAGTGAATTATATATATGGAGTTTAAAGAAAAATTGCTTTGGACAAAATTTGTTGGATATGCAATGTTTTCTTCAATGTAAGACAAAGTATAAGTGAGTTTAAACATGGAACTAACAACATCTTTCAATATATCAAGAAATGTCTGTGTGACGCAATGAATGAATAGTATTATGAAGGCTATCGTTAGAAAATACCTCTGTATGACAAAAGAAGATAGTGAGAGACATTGAATGAAGTGCTTTGAGTAATGAAGGACTGAGGAATATAAAGTCTCAGTATTTTATGGTTTTCTTGCAAGATGGTGAATGATCGATCATACCAAGTACCAATATGCTTATGAAAAACCCATCCAATCCACACAAGCATTAAAATAAATCTGATTGAAAAGTTCAATTGAAGATGATGATAATGGTGATGATGATGATGATAATGATGATGATGATGATGATGATTATCATCCATATCACCACCAACAATCTGCCACCACCACCACCACCACCACCACCACGTCTGCTGTCATCATCATCATTCACCTTTAGCATCATCACTAGTGATATCCATGCCAACTAACAATAATATCATGATCAACATCATCATCTTTATCATCACCAATCTCAGTAATCAAAGCAGTAGTGACTAATTCAATGAAATTCGTGATGATAATGATATTGACAATAATAATAATGATAATGAAAATTATGGTCGTCATCATCATCATCATCATCATCATCATCATTATCATAGCTATAACTATCATCACTAGGACCACTACTACTAACATCACTATTATCATTGCTGTTGCTATTTACTTTCACTCTCTCTGATCATAAATGCTTTTACATGTCATGTCATCAGTCATAAGTAATCAGAGCAACCAAAGTAATGAAGGCTCACAAAATTACCATTTCCAGAGAATTTTTCCTTGAACTGAATTCATAGAGAAAGAAAGCATCTATAAAAAGAAAGCATAAAATATCTCAACTAATACTCTGCAAGTCAGCCATGAAAAACAATGGCAACATTGTTTGCGAAAACACACTTCTAGAATGCCGCATCATATCTTAGCAAGACAAAAGGCACAAGAGAATAAGTAGGATTTTTATAGCTCTTTTTCTGTTAGCAGTGACCAATGAAAAGCTGAGGGTTAAAGTCATTTGCTGTGGCCTTTGTACACCCGACTGACCGACTGTAAAGCTATGTGACAGATATGAATCATTTATTGCTAAATAAAAGCGGATTAAGAAATGCTTACAATAGAATCACTGAAGCTGATTTGCCTCTCAAAGGAAATGTCGGGAGTGAAGCTGATCCCACACATGGCCAAACACTGGATTACATTGTATATCCCTCACGGATCAACAAACAGTTAGCCATCAGTTTTCCGATCAGATCTCCTATTCCCATGGATGCTGGATTATTATCAAACTTTCTGATCTCCGATAATCAAGAAGGCCGCACTTGAATGGAAAAGAATATTTGGTTATAATTTGTCACTATTGTCCAGTTATTAAGGTGTTTCACCTGTTATGTTTCTCGAGGGTCTACTTTAAATGATATTTGATTCTTGCTAACAACTACTTCTTCTTCAACCAGTCTTTCTTTCTCTGTTTAAGACAATCAAATTCCAAACAGTTATTGGAAGACATACACATGACCCCTATTCATAGTCCAGTCAAGTGCATGCTATTTATTAATGATTGTGCTAAATAGTAACTATATTCGTCCCATTGGCAATCAACATTTCACTTTGAATATTACCCTTTATTATGCAAACACTTGATCTGGCATTCAAATGCTTTAGAAATACTGTTACAAATCATAATTAGATGATCAAAGTAAAACAATGGAAGATTTGTTTTTGTACTTAGATAATGCATCTCCACCAAATGCGGCTAATTTGTTAGACGAGCTCACATATATACAATGTTTCGTAGCTAAAATAGGTAACTGAATATTAACATGCATTACATAATTTTTATAATTAAACACATTTAGAGACTTGTACAGCTTAATTTCTAATGTCTACCTTAAGGGATAATATACATACATACTTGAGCTGCTAATACAATGAATTAATGATCTTTGCCCTTTGACAAACCTCCATCCTCATCTCATAACGGTAATTTGTTAAACACTTCTACATGTATATGTACACCTACTTTCACTGCAAAAATAAAGGTCACCTAAAAGTACAGTAAAAAATGCTGGAGATGTAAAAAGGAGGAATCCAAAGAGAGAAAAGCCTGTGGGAGATGTGAAGAGAAAGTCTTTGATTGCATAACAGATATATCCTTAAAGATGCTGTTGTTGTTGGTATTGGCAGAATCTTTAGAATGTCGGAATAAAGGCTTTGCTGCATTTGTTCTGGCTCTCAACAAATTTAGTTTGAATCCTGCTGGGGACACCTTTACTTTTCATCCCTCCTGGTTCCACAAAATAAAGTGCCAGTTAAGTAGAGGGGTTCGTGCAATTCTCTAGCCCCTCCCTCTAAAATTACTGGCTTTGTTCCAAAATTTGAGACCATTATTTGCTTTTTTTTATCATTTGTGTTGGACATATTGGAGCAAATTTTGTTTGACAGTAAGTACTAGAGCCCTGTGTGTGTGTGTGTGTGGTGTGTGTGTGTGTGTGTGTGTGTGTGTGTGTGTGTGTGTGTGTGTGTGTGTGTGTGTGTGTGTGTGTGTGTGTGTGTGTGTGTGTGTGGTGTGCTTGTTTATTCATTTAAACCTTTAGCATTTAATCCAGCCAAAAGATTCTACCTGTTTTATCTTCAAACTGGCCAGATTCAGCTACTCACACCAACCTTACAATGTCATTCTAAAACTGAGCAATCACATCATTGAAATCCAAAAGCTACAAGATAATGCATGATTAATTCAAAAGAGTGTGAATAAATAAACATTATATTCAACAGAATAATCTGAATGCTAAGGGTTAACATTTAGCTTTCACTCTGTTGTGTCAATGAAAACATAATATAACTTCAACTTTGATAAGTTAAATTCTAAACCATGCATTGAATAAATTCTAAAACATGCATTGAATACCTTTCCCTTGATTAAACTCTGTTGAAAAAAACTTGTTTACTGTTGTACATTATCATTAAAACTTTAAATAAAGATTTCCTACTTCATTGGGTGAAGAAGTGGACTGCCAAATTGTGCCTGATGTCGTCTGATATTTTTTTCTCATTTGTAATTATGATTTCACTAATGCCCACTATCAAATCCAGCAAAGAAATAACAAGAAAAACTTTTCATACCACTACTGGCTTCAGGAGAGAACATTTGCACAAAAGAACAATACCAACATCAATAATATTAACAGTGGTACTGACAGCGGGAAAGACTATGTTTCTAATCACTCAAGCAAAAACAACACCAGCAGCAACAACGAAAGCAACAGCAGCTACAACAATAACAACAGCAAGAACAACATCAAGACTAATGACAACACCAAAGTAAGTGGTGAGGGTGACTTCATGAGCAGGCAACCTTTTACCGGTATCATAGTGGAATCAGCTCAATATTTCAGGCCTAGGTTTGAGCAGCAAGATTTCTTCAGACATCTGGAAATTTTTCTTGGAATTTCCTGCTCTTTAGTGATAGTAGGTGATAAGAACACCATATTGGATGTACTTCTGGATTGTTTGGAGAGATGGCTGATTGGGAAGGAATGTATGAAATCCTCATAAACCTGCTCAGTCATTGCCAACTGGCTGACAAGCACTGACTGGATTTCCTGGAGCACCAATTTGGACATGGACAAATGAGATTGGGTCATCAAGATCTTATTTAAACAGAGTATTCTGTAAGCCAGCAGATAGGGATAGCATAGGTTGCCCACAATTCAAAGTGGTCAGCTACACTGGCCACAAATTTATGCTATCAGTATGATCAGCCTAAATAGGCTGCATTCATAAGTGCTGAAATAAAATTTGCTTTGGTGGTGCAAACTCAGGTCCAAAATATTTTACAAACAAGATAAATTTTTTCAACCTTATTATCAAAACACAGGTATTATTATTATTATTATTATTATTATTATTATTATTATTATTATTATTATTATTATTATTATAATAATAATAATAATAATAATAATAATAATAATAATAATAATAATAGTAGTAGTAGTAGTAGTAGTAGTAGTAGTAGTAGTAGTAGTAGTAGTAGTAGTAGTAGTAGTAATAATAATAATAATAATAATAATAATAATAATAATAATTATTATTATTATTATTATTATTATTATTATTTGATGAAAACTCTCAGCTTATTTCGCTGGGTATGATGGTGATACTTGTTTACTGGTCATGCTTCAAGAACCCTACAAAGAATTCTTGCACTTCCAAGCAATGCTGATTTTTGTATTATTATTATTATTATTGTTATTCCTTCATAACACAGTGTAGGTAAAAATGCACTGGAGTCTTTAGTCATCTGTCAAATCACAACAAGGACATTAGACAGATAATACTTTCCTTAAGATGTGCGCTGTGCCCAATAAGTCTGCTTTTTGCAAGACATCAGTCTTGCATAGGATTTCCAGTTGCCTTACCCTCTCGCGTTACATATAGTTTTGCCACTTCCACTTTCAATTCGGAGTACTTGGTGATTCCTTCAACCTCTTTACTCACAACATTCATCTCATTTGGTATGGCTACATCAATGATCTGACAGTATTTGTCTCTCTTATTCAATATGACCATATCTGGTCGACGGTGTTCGATTACACAATCCGTCTGAAAATTATAGTCCCAGAGTATCGTTGCTTTTATTATCGTTGTTTTTATTATTATTATTATTATTATTATTATTATTATTATTATTATTATTATTATTATTATACTTGTACATCATTCAAATCAGTTAAATCCAATGATTGAAAAGTAGGGTTTCAAATCAGTCCAAAACAGTTTCTTGTTCATTTTGCTGATGAAGATCTTTAAGAATATGTTCAAACCAATTTCATTGCACCCCCCCATCTAAAATCTTAAGGTGAGCACTTGCACCCCTGCACCTCCTGCTCCCAAGCCTATGACTGTGTAGATTATCTACAGTGATAAACAGTCTCAACCTATCAATGAGGAGGCAATTAGGAAAAGCATCATATCTGATGTGCTAGGAAGGAGATTGTCACTAGAATGTTTCTTCAATGGAAACATGAAAATTACATTGTCAGAGCTAAAGGCATCTACTCTAAGACAAGAAGCAAAAAAAAGCCATTTCATTGGCTTCGGTGGAAGAAGTATGACATAACAACGAAGCGGAATTTGACTTTTGATGAATTTGAATGGATAAATGCTACTCATTTCTAAGAAATGTGTTCAGCTTTCAAACTGCAAAACCATCCAGGGTGAGTAGTAAGTAGACTGAAGACACTAGCAGAGTTTAGTACCTGCATCAATAGCTTGTCACTGCACTCAATGGAAGACAAAGAGTATGGTGAAATGGTAGCTGCGATATAGATGGCAGTGAGCTGGTATAAGAGAGGTAATATTGCTAGTTCTTGGAGGTGTCATGCCTTTTATAAAGATATAAGCAGGCTATGGTTCTAAACTGGAAACCTGTGCGAAATGGTTCTAATGTGGCTGAAGCCTCAATACAAGAGTATTGTTTATATACAAAATACTCCTATCATTAAAACTGATTTCAAATTTTGGTACAAGGCCAGCAATTTTGAGGGAGGGGATAATTCGATTACATTGACCCCAGTGTTCAACTGGTACTTATTATATCAGCCCTGAAAGGTTGAAATTCCTTTGCAGATATTTGAACTCAGAAATGGTAAGGTGGACAAAATGCCACTAAGGTTTTTGCCTGGTGTGCTAACGATTCTGCCGGCTTGCAGCCTTACTCCTCTCACTAATAATATAACATACATCTTCATTATTGGAGTTTGATTTTACACTCTGTGAGATAGTAATTAATATTTCTTGAATTTTCAGCTGGTCTCCTTTGGTTACAGCTGCATTTTGTTTTAAATTTTGGCAATACCAGAGTTTGTGTGTCATATTCTTTTCCATATCACCTGCTGTTAAAGGTGAGATGGATATATATATTATTTTAAATACACAATTCTGTTAGAAACTTGTTTCCATGTCTAGGGAGAGGATGTATAGTATATGCATATTTAGTTTAATGTATGTACATTGATTACCTTCCACCTGTCATCTTGTTTAAGGTATATATATATGTTTATACGTGTGTGTGTGTGTGTGTGTGTGTGTGTGTGTGTGTGTGTGCATGTGTGTGTGTTTATGTGTCTGTGTATATGAACTACACAGGAGAAGAAACTGTTCACAATATCTAATATAGTCTATTTTTCTATGTAAAATGAGGCCATTGTTACTTAAAAATTACCATAGTCTTGTATAAACATGGCATATGGTATAAATTATTTGATAATCGGAAGAAGGAAACTTCAACAGACATTAGTTTGGAATAATCCTTGATCCACTTTCCAGGTTCATGTTTAAAAATTTGGGTAAGTGTGTATAGAAGTGACTTGAATGTCTCTTTCAATTGTACCTTGAGAATGAAGTTATGTATTCAACAATACACAACTCTTTGCTGAACAAAAACAAATAAACACTTCCTCCAAATGAATTGGAAATAAGAAATAGTGATCAACAAAAATGCAGCAAGCTGTAGCTATGACCAAATATCAGTTCCAACACCCAAAGTAGAGTTACACCGAAAGAAGAATTTTGCTACATGTAAGGCAAGAGATATTCCATCACTTTGTACATGAGAATCAAGTTCTGTGTTTGGATATGAAACAATGCTTAATTCACTCATTTTTTTTCCAAACATGCCTGTGTAAATATAATGTTAACTTTTGTGGCTTCAAAATGTTTTAACTCCTATGTTCAGCAAAGCTGGTGTCTTTTAAAAAAAAGTACCTTTGTTATACATAATTCCTTTTTATATATATCTAATAATTTTGCTTATACGGCTTTAGCTTGTGGCTACTAACATTAATATCTCTCATAAGTATTAATGGTCTTTATTTGTGTGTGTGTGTGTGTGTGTGTGTGTGTACAGGGTGCAATGAGTAAATTGTTACCATTTTAATTTTAAATTTCGCACATGCACATTGTTTGTCTTTGATTTTGTCAGCAACACAGTATAGTAGGGTCAGTTGGACACTGTTTGTGAGAAAAACAACACCATGACACAATTCACTCTGCCAGAAATTAGGAAATGATATGCTGTACTGCTTGGCAATTGTGCTGGAAGCTCCAATAACTCTCTTCCTAAATTTCAGTGTTTCAGTGTCATTCTGAGGACAGTGCAGAGGATTCAGATACATAAAAATCAAACATCCAGTCAACAACATGGTGTTTGGAATGATTTCTAGTGATGGGGACGTCATGCCTCCATTCATCATCCCACATGGCCTCAGACTCAATATGGAGGCCTACATCAAATGCCTAGGGGAGGTAGTGCTGTCTTGGGTCAACAGATTGGCTGTTGGAAGACCCTACAACTGGCAACAGGACTCTGCACCATGCCACACAAGCTGGAGAAACCAGTCATGTCTGTCAGGCAATTTCTGCAACCACATCACCCCTAACATCTGGTCATCTAACTTCCCAGACTGTACCCCTTTCATTATTATGTGTGAGATGCAACTGAGCAAGAAACCAACAAAACTCCTTCCAACACCAAAGATGAACTGAATGCAAGGATTATGGCAGCATTTGCCAATTTAAACAGTGAGACCATCCAGAAGAGTTGCAGGAGATTTCGAAGTCGTCTGGAGGCCGTGGTTGAAGCCAATTGCGATTTTATTGGATAAATTTACTCTTTAGTATTCCAAGATATCTCTATGTAATTTTGGTAAATATATCTGTTAAAATGAGATGTCAGTATTATATTCATTTTTACGTAATTTAGACAGCAATTTATTCACTGCACCCTGTATATATATATATAGCAATAAGAAGATGGAGGGGAATAGGTGGTATTCATCAACTTGCAGACATTTACCTGTTTATTTGTTAACTATATATATATATATATAAGGGACAAATTTGGAGTGGCAGTGGGATGATTACGTTAATACACCTGTCATTCAGGGATATACATGCTATGCTGCATACATACTTTCATAAATACATAGCTACATGCATACACACTCACATACATATACACATAAGTAAATTTTAAAATGCCAAGGAGAGGAATAAAGGTGGGTGTGAGGAATACGTAGCTTTAAAGTGAGAGGGGTAGGTGGATTTTCTGCTGTCCATCGCAAAGAAACACTAACACTCACACACACACACACACACACATATACATACATACATACGTACATACATACATACATGCATACATACATACATACATATATACATACATATGTCTACTATACACCATTTTAAACTTGTATTTACCTGTGTGGGTGTTTGTAAATGTTTGTGTGTAAATGCGTGACATCTTATAACTGTCTGTCTCTCTACTTTTGCTGTCACAAATTGTGAAATCTTAAAATTACATCAATATTTTCAAATTTGATATATTGAAATAATTTCCCACTTTAAATCCGATTTTGTTATATTTTGTTTATATAAGACATTCTACTGTAAAAATTTCCCAGCAACAATGGGCTATTCAGCTAGTATTTAAGAAAATATTGCTAGTACAATCCAATGTAGAGCTATTCAATTTTCTCTTATACTTTCTATATAATCTTTTCTACTCTAGATAGATGGCCTGAGATTTTGGGTGGACTGGTTAGCTGATTAAATCGACACCAGTATTCAACTGGTACTTATTTCATCAACCCCCAAAAAAGATAAAAGGCAAAATTGACCTCGGTGAAATTTGAACTCAGAAAGGATCTTTGGGTGCTGGGCCTCACTGAGGAAATGACAAGGGACCGGGAGATGTGGCGATTTGCTGTACTTTAGAAGACTTGTCAAGCTAAGTAAAATCGCTGTCTTCCACACATGTAGGCTTGACCTTTCAGGTGCCAGTGCCACTCAAAAGGCATCCCTGCCAGTGCTGCATTAACGCACCCATATCAGCACTGCATATATCTGCCTGTGCCAGTGGCATGTGAAAAGCACCCAGCACACTCTGTTAAGTGATTGGGGTTAGGAATGGCATCCAGCCATAGAAATCACGCCACAACAGACAACAGTGTCTGGACAGCTACCTGATAACCGGCTCCATGTCAAACTGTCCAACCCATGCCAGCATGGAAAGCAGATGTAAAACAATGATGATAATGATGATTAATGTAAAGGTGAAGAAATGTTGCAGAGCATTTCGTCCGTGATGCAAACAATTTTGCCAGCCCACTGCTGGATGATCATGGTTAGAATGCCTTTGACTCTAGTTTTGCTCAATCAGAGCAGACTGGAAGGAATCAACAAAGCCAACACCCAAGTACATGAATGAACAGGAGTAAGTTTGTTGATTCAATATTTTCCAAATATTCTATTCCTAACACATAAATCAATGTCATCCGCTTTGTGGCGCTTTCTAATTAATGATGACAAGATAAGGAATATCTTTGAGATCTGATTTGAAGAACAAAACACTTTCTTGAAACTTTGCACTTGTTCATTTCTTGCATGTGTATGCACACACATGTACACAAACAAACACACACATGTATTTATATACGTGTACATATGTGTGTGTGTGTGTGCGTGTGTGCATGCAAATGTATTGCATGTATGTGTGTGTAACTATATATATATATACATATGCATACATATATATTTTTATTCATATATATATATATATATATATATATATATATAAAATATATACATACACATATGCAAACATATATACTTTTATTCATGTATATATACATATGTATGTATTTATATATATATATATATATATATCGAGAGAGAGAGAACCAAATATATACACATATATATGATGCATACATATATCCATATATCTATCAAGATATATATATATATATACACACACGCGCACATACATGCATATGTATATATGCTTGTGCATGTGTGTGTGTGTACATACTTAATGGTATAATCACATTAATTGTCAAGTGTCTTGTTACTCATAGTCTATATCAGGCAAGATATCTATTCATTTTAACTATTTTCATTATTAACTCAACAAAATAAGCAGTTTTGATATTCTTTTCTAACTTCACCAGGTAAAGATGGTTTCAATAACTGGTGAAGCTATCCTGTAAAAGCTGCTTGAACTACTATTTTCATATAATCCTTATAGATACATCATGCAGGAGTGGCACAGGAGTGGCACAGGAGTGGGTGTGTGGTAAGTAGCTTGCTTACCAACCACATGGTTCTGGGTTCAGTCCCATTTTGTAGCACCTTGGGCAAGTATTTTAAACTATATCTTCAGGCCAACCAAAACCTTGTGAGTGGATTTGATAGGCGGAAACTGAAAGAAGCCTGTCGTATAGCAATAAGAAAATGGACGAGAATATGCAGTATCCATCGACTTGCAGACAGTGTATTCCATTGAATTAATTTGTTTATTTTGTAACTAAAATGACAAAAACCACAATATACAGATGCTTATGACATACCATACCGTATTAACAATTAAGGTTAGATACTATCCCTTAGTGGGTTGAATCCTCAACCCCTAACTCTTTTGCATTATATATATATATATATATATATATATATATATATATATATATATATATATATATATATATATGTATGTATGTATGTATATGTGTGTTTGTGTGTGTATGTTTGGCAACTAATGCTGGTGTGTTTACATCCCCATAACTTAGCGGTTCAGCAAAAAAGAACAATAAAATAAGTACTAGGCTTACAAATAATAAGTCCTGGGGTTGATTCGTTCGACTAGAGGTGGTGCTCCAGCATGGCTGCTGTAAAATGACTGAAACAAGTAAAAGAATAAAAGAATAAAAGAAGAACATATATTACATGTACATACTTGTAACGCATGCATATATCCTGTAGTTAGTGTTGGTTATTAAAATATTTTATGTGCAGTTTCAAATAGAAACAGCACATTTGACTTGGCATTTATTGCCAGGTAAAATAAGGTATACATTTTACATTTAAATTAACTCTGTTACTAGTTGAAATGGAACATACATTTCATATTTGACCTGGGTATATTGTCAGGTGAAACAGAGCCCACATTTCACATTTGATCAGGGTATATTGCCAAGTGAAATGGAGTTCACATTTCACATGTGACCTGAGCCTACTGCCAGCTGAAATGGAGTCTAATTTCTACATTTGATCTGGATCTATTCCCAGAACAAATGGAGCCAACATTTCACATTTCATTTGGGTATACAACCAGTTGAAATGAGACCTATATTTCATTTTTGGTTGGAAATTTATTACCAGTTGAAATGCAGCGTTTAGTTCACTAGTTAAAAGTTAATGGCTAAAGTAATTAACTCTAATAGTTAAATGAGTGTTTCTCAACTAGGGTCCATATGACTCTTAGGGATCTATATAAGATTCTGTCATTAAAATTTATATGTGCAGGAGTGGCTGTGTGGTAAGTAGCTTGCTCACCAACCACATGGTTCCGGGTTCAGTCCCACTGTGTGGCACCTTGGGCAAGTGTCTTCTACTATAGCCTTGAGCCGACCAAAGCCTTGTGAGTGGATTTAGTAAACGGAAACTGAAAGAAGCCCGTCGTATATATGTATATATATATATATGTATGTGTGTGTATATGTTTGTGTGTCTGTGTTTGTCCCCCCAACATTGCTTGACAACCGATGGTGGTGTGTTTACGTCCCCGTAACTTAGCTGTTCGGCAAAAAGAGATCGATAGAATAAGTACTAGGCTTACAAAGAATAAGTCCTGGGGTCGATTTGCTCGACTAAAGGCGGTGCTCCAGCATGGCCGCAGTCAAATGACTGAAACAAGTAAAAAAGTAAAAGAGAGAGAGTATGCAATAAATTGGTTATACTTCTACAAGACACAAAATACTCTAGCAATTTTTTTAATGCAATTTCTAATATCATTTAAGGATATAAAAATATAATATGATTTTTAAACATCAAGTGGTTATGAGGATCGATCCATGTGAAACAGGAATGAAAGAGATCCACAGGAAAAAATTAATTGAGAAGTATTGATGTAGAGTCTACATCAAATTATTAGGTGGTTGGTGTTTAGCTGTAGATTAGCCGTGATCAAGCAATCACATCAGATAATCTAGCTATGACATTCCAATCACATTTTCAGGCATAGTCGACCCAGTAGTATATCATCTTATGTGTCCTTCATTTAAACAGTGTTTTTAATTGCTGGCAGGGACACCGTATTTTTTAAGCAACCATAATATTCTTGGTATTATATTAAAGACATATATGCTACTAAGTGTATTATGGTTCCATAATGAAATATGCAAATGAAATTTCTAATAATACGTAATTAAACAAATATATGATTTTTCAAACATTAAATAGTTATGAGGGTCCATCCAACGTGAAACAGAAATCGAGGGAGTCCTTAGGGAATAAATGGTTGAGAGCCACAGAGTTAAATTATTCTACTACCAAATCATACATATGTACAAACATTTGAGTTAGTATAATGAATAAAGATTTTCTAGAAAATTAGTTCACTTGTTAAATCAACAATGATATACAAAACAATTTCAGTTGTGTGACCATGCAACATAAATTGGAAATGTTTCAAAATATAAAACCATTTCATTGGTTAACCAACTATCTTTTATTACATGAGCTGTGCTTATGTTGTACTATAATAGTAAAGATTAAACAAACGTCAAACAAAAGCTGTTCCCTTGGCTTGATGATGAAACTGAAAACACAAATGCTTCCAGAATTTGTACTTAGTGACATTGCAAATGGAATTAATGTGCATAATTTACATTTAAATCAAAATAGCAAATCATATTTAAAACTATTGTTTTCTCATTGTTTTTCTTTTATTCCTTTCCAATACTCACCAGGAGACAACAAATTTCAAGAAAAAAAAAAGTGGGTTATGCCAACTTCTCTTAGAATTGAATGCATATAAGTACTTGAAATTTAAATTTTTCACAACAGGTTTACTTTTTCTACATGTTTTATTAAGGTCACTTACAGTCATAAATTTCCCATAACAGATTATGTCAAATAAATTCAGTTTATTTTCTCAGTCCATCAGAGAAGTTGTTGGCTTCCTGTGATTCCACAGCACTACATTGTTACTTAGAAATCTTATTATAGTCTCTTCCAGATATTTACATACACTGTAATGGCTTCATTTAAAAAGGATTGTCGATCAAACAATTGCAGCAACACACTCCCACTGAAACCCCTTACATCGAAATGCACTCCGTCACTTGAATAATTTAACATTAATAAGATCATAAATTCTACTGACAGTGATAATATTTTTTTGTCTGTACATTTATTTTACTATTAATTTTTTTCTGTGTATTTTCTTAGAATACAATTCTTTAAAGAGTTTCAGAGTATTGACTGCAAAGCTTTCATCTACCTCTGTAAATCTAGACATACATATATACATACATACATATTCACACACAAACGTAAATGCACAGAAGCACATATTTATTCATACACATGTACATATGTATATATCATCATCATCACTGTTTAATATCCGCTTTCTATGCTGGCATGGGTTGGATGGTTTCACTGAGGACTGGCAAGCCAGAAGGCTGCACCAAGCTCCAATCTGATCTGACAAGACTTCTACAGCTGGATGCCCTTCCTACCACCAACTACATCAAGAGTGTAGTGGGTTCTTTTTGCATGCCACTGGCATTGATCACACTCGAATGGTGCTTTTTACATTCCACCAGCACGGGAGCCAGTTAGGTGGCACTGGCATCGACCA
Organism: Octopus bimaculoides; assembly: GCF_001194135.2. Taxonomy (NCBI): domain Eukaryota; kingdom Metazoa; phylum Mollusca; class Cephalopoda; order Octopoda; family Octopodidae; genus Octopus; species Octopus bimaculoides. The sequence continues at coordinate 56,639,713 of NC_068990.1, read as the reverse complement.
TGCTTGAATGGTGCTTTTTATGTGCCACTGGCACAGGCATTGTCCACGCTCGAATGGTGCTTTTTATGTGCCAGTCAAGCATCACTGGCATCGGTCACAACTACGATTTCTCTTGACTCAACAGGTCTTCTCAAGCACTGCATATTTCCCAATGATATATATATATATATATATATACACACATATATATAAACAGATATAGATGTTTGTATGATATATAT
>NC_068990.1:56626323-56639412 GCF_001194135.2 Octopus bimaculoides | reverse complement strand
TATATATATATATATATATATTTACTAGCAGAGAAACCTAGCCTTGCTCAAGATTAAAATAGCATAGTTTATTGTTTTACTTGTTTTGGTATTATAACCCAATTTCATTCGGGTCTACTCAGGCCACATTTTAATCACGAGGAATTCAAAAAAAAAAAAATGAAAATTTTATTAAAAATTGATAATGAAAAGAAGCATGCCAACTGTTTAAACAGTCTTTGAGAAGTGATTGGAGAAACCTCATGGATGCAGATGTGAAGGACAAAGAATGATGGGAAAATGCTGGAAAAAAAAATCACAAAACACCAATCAGGTCTCTACACAAAACTGAAATAGTATAATACGACTGCACTTACAATGTTTTGGATACAATATGGGAACATATATATACATATTGTATATAATTTTGTGGAATCAGTGTCACGACGTGAACCCTTGGGTTGGAAGTTTGACTGGCAGAGGTGGTCAGGTTGCAGAGGTGGCCCGCAATGTGAAGAAGGTGAAAGTTACAATGACTCCAGTGATGGGAGAGCAATGGCGGTAGGTTCAAAAGTTTTATTGCAGTGCTTCTTTGTAGACAACATTCTTGGTGTTGCACGGATTACCACAAATGAAGAGATTGTATGGACTGCCGACACAGGAGCATCCGATATATAGTTGACTGTGCGTAAATATCTGCTGTGTCAGATTTAGGCCAACTACTTGTAATGACTGTCCCTGTGCCTTGTTGATGCTCATTGCAAAGTATATTTTTACGGGAAACTGCCATCACGTAAATTCAAATGGCATGGCAGAGGGACTAAGGCTCATGAAGGTTAATAACTTTGTCATGCCAGCAGACGGTTTACTCAGAATGGTTGTCATCAGAATTAAGGTCCCAATATTTTGATGACCAGACATGTACCGTTGCATAGTTCTGGTGGTTCCACATTTCTCAGCAGCATAACTGGAACACCAACCTTCAGTGTAAGGTTATGAGGTGGAAGTCCGGGAGGTAGTTGGCTGTTGAGGAATTCAATAGGTGTACAAATTTTCAGCTCAATCCAACCACAGTTACTAATACTTTTGTCTGCACAACTGCATGTGAGACAACGTCTGCCCTTTTCACAAATATATATTAGAATAGCAGAGATACCCAGCCTTGCTCGGGATTAAAATAGTTTATTATTGTTTTACTTGTTTCAGTATTTTAACCCGATTTCATTTGGGTCGACAAGGGCCACATTTTAAAAGATGAGGAATTTTGCCCTAGAGGCCACGCCTTTCAATTGAACTAACTCAAAGTTGCCATGCAAACTCACCAGTACTTTTAACATTGGTGTGCAAATTTTCAGCTCAATCCAACCACATTTACATATACATAATTTTTTGACTGTAAAAGGATGAAAGTCAAAGTCAACTTTGGTGGAATTTGAACTCATAACATAAAGACAGACAAAATGCAGCTAAGCATTTCGCCCGATGTGCTAACGTGTCTGCCAGCTCACGGACTAATGAACTATCAATATTGATCATTCTGATTCACCTCTGGAGTGAGTCGTTTCTCCTAATTTTTGGATATGCTGCATTTTTTAACACTCTACATCTTTAAAGGGACTTTCCCTGGATGAAATGGCACAACCTAAATCCATTTAAACAACATATATATATTAGATATGTGACATTGTATGTATGTATATATGTACGTACAAATATATGTATGTATGTATGTATGTATGTATGAACTCTTGTATGTCAGTATACATACGACAAGCTTCTTTCAGTTTTTGTTTACCAAATATACTCACAAAGCTTTGGTTGGCTTTGGCTATAGTAGAAGCGATTTGCCTTAAGTTCTACATAATAAAACTGAACCTGGGACCATGTGGTTGGGAAGCAAACTTCTTAACACACAGCCATATCTGAAGAGATAAATCTATGTGTAGAATGTTGTTAAACTAATAATATGATTGAAAACTCATTGTCATTATATTAATAATATAGTTCTGATCATAAGGCAACAAGCTGGAAGAAGCATTAGCATGCCGGATGAAATGCTTAGTGGTGTTTCATCTGTCTTTATGTTCTGAGTTCAAATTCTGCCAAGGTCGACTTTGCCTTTCATCCTTTTGGAGTCGATAAATTAAGTACCAGTTGTGTACTCGGGTCGATCTAATCAAGTGCCCCCCCTCCCCCCAAATTTCGGGCCTTGTGCCTCGAGTAGAAAAGAACATAGTTCTGATCATGAATATTTGTTATCCTATGAAAGACAGGAAGGTAAATTTTTATTAGCATGTTTACTGTATTTATAGAAGAGAAAATAGTTTAAATGGTGACAGTTCGTAGTAATCATCTCTTAAGAATTTAACACAAATTTAATAATTTCTAGAATGTTACATGCACATAAGCAACAGTTTTTTTTTTTGTTTTTTTTGTCATATTGATAAAAGTTTGTAGATAAGGATTTCACCAGGTTGATGAATGCCAAATATGGCAATTTACTTTTGGCTAAATACTTATGCATCTGTGATGCTAGAAAGAGAGCATCAGTTGTACTTCTCCCTGGCACAAAATCAAACTGCATCCCATTTAGTCTAACTCTCTTCCTAAATTTTTCTGTAAATTTCATGACCTGGCCCAGCAATTTGATACCTCTGTAATAATTTCTTTCTCGGGGCATCTCCTCTCCACTTGTAACTGGTGTAAACTGTTACTACACCAGTTATTGGATATAATACCTTCCTGTACAACCTAATTGACTATGCAAGTGACCATGCTGTGTCCCACTCTGCCAATTATTTTAGGCATCCCTCTTTCTCTCCTTCACTCAATATATATATATATATATATATATATATATATATATATTATGCTCTTTAGCATTGATGAATGAAAGTATAGAGTATAAATTATGATGTGAGTTGCAATCAGAATTCCATTTCAATATCATGGATTTCATGTCCTGAATACCAAAAATATGACTGTTTCAGAATGGATTCTAACTACATTGTATATGAATATGCAAACCATGTATAATAGGATTATACAAAACAGAATTTATATTTATAGGATACTCAACCTTGCAAAAATAGATACTTAAAACTTAAACAACATGATGATTCTGTTAATTGTTATCTTCTTTACATTAGCTTACATAATATCTAGTAAAAATATTCTAATTTTAGATATATTGGTATAACTATCTCTTTCCATCCAATCATATCCTATACAAAATTTTCTGTCTTCCCTAATACTGGTTTCAGATTTTGTCACAAGGCCAGTAATTTTGTGAGTTTATTGAGTACATCGACTCCAGTACTTGCTGGTACTTATTTTATCAACTCTGAAAGGCTGGAAGACAAAGTTGATCTTGGCAGAATTTGAACTCAGTTTATAATGGTGGATGAAATGTTGCTAAGCATTTTGTCTGTAGTGCTAATAATTCTGCCAGCTCACTGCTTTATATCTTCCCTATTATTAAGTTAAATATGTTTGATAATTTTATACATTTCAATATTAATGATAGTCAATAATGACCCAATAAATGAATTTCTGCACAGTCATTTCATCTGCTAGAAATAATAGACAGTCTTCCCTTAAACCAGGACTGTGATTGTGGGGTTCCCTTTTGTCATTAATCTACTCACACAGGTTTGGCCTGGGGTTAAAAATATAATGATCTAATTTAAGTATTGCTTCTTGAATGAACTTTGAATGTTGAAGGAATATCCACCCATTTTTAAGATATCTATCTAACTCATGTTGTGCTGATTTTCATTTCAATGGAAATTCATTTCATTAAGAATGATATCCTAATCCATGATAATTCAAAGATTGAAGAAAATATATTCACCAATTTTCAATATTATCTTATCACAAATATATAGATTCTTGTGATTAGGTTTCATTCTTCATTTTCTATTTAATATTTAATCTGCCTGGGAAGAAGTGTAGAAAATTTCCTTAGGGAAAAATCGAGAATCTGAGGAAATAGGTGATGCTCTGCATCAGAAGATTTTTCCCACAGAAGATTTTCTAAAAGACTTTGATAATTTTGATTGCTATGAGGAATGAAGAATCTAACGTTTCATTTTCTTGCTCTTCATCCGAGGATGATGTAAAGATAGAACGTGATAATGATGCTTTGGTTGCAAATTTCTATAGCTTTATGTGCTTGGTAAAATAACAATAAACATAAATAATGCCTGTAGGTTCATAGCAGACTTATTTTCAGGGATAGACACAGGCTTTGCTTTGGGGTAAAGTAAATTTTTACTGTCATGATGTTCTGGGTATGATGCCAATAATACAAGCTAAATCAATTTCTTGGAGAAGACCCTAAGTTTCATAACAAGCAAACACTACCCTTGTAGAAAGCTTAATGAGGAGACTGTAAGCATCAAGTAGAATGCTAGCTGTCTTCCAGATGTCATTAGAAATCTCCTAACCAGTAAATACAGAAGAATTTGATTAATTGACCAGTAGAAATATTTTCAATAAGGCTGAGTTAGTACTATTACAAACAGGACATATCTAGGAGAGGTTTAAATATATAAAGGCAAATACGTATTTTCTATACCTTGTGGTATTTCATCATGGCCGGTATAGTCTGTCATACCAGCCATGATGAAATACCACAAGGTATAGAAAATACGTATTCGCCTTTATATATTTAATCCTTTATATTGAACACTCAATATTTCATATATTCAATAAGACATATTCCATATATTCAATAAGACATTCAATACTTCATTTCATTGTACCATCCATTTTTATATTATATATTCCATATTCTATATCCCACATTAATTTTACAAGAATATAAATAAAACATAAAAAACAGACAGAGTTGGAACTCTTTTAAATAAAATAATATATTCCTCTATACATGATCATACAGAACCCTTTTTTTTTGTATTTATTTTTACTCACATATATATATATATTATATATATATATATATATATATATATATATATAAATGTGTGTGTGTGTGTGTAACAGAATTTTTGAAGGGAAAATTCACAAGACAGCTTCGTCTGCTCCAGTATTTCACTGCCATTTATTTTATCACATTTGGAGCAATGGAAACCTTAGTCAAACCATGCAAGAATTATTTCCTACAACATAGAGGAAAATAAGTATTGTAAAGCATTAAGCCCAGCCATATTAGCAGCCTGACATTTATAATTAATATTGATCAAACTAATTCAGCTAAGCAACTTTTCCTGATGAACTTCACTGAAGCAGTTTGTTCTCACAAACTGTATGTTAAAAACTAACACTTCATTTGTCAATTACTCATGTCAGCTTTATATACTATCTGCTTGATGTAGCAGTTTAATTTTAAATAGGTAGTTGACCTAAATGGCAATAACTTTCCTCATGCACATGACAACAGTGTAAGTCATGAATTCTGTCTTTCTTAATCAGAGACTGCTTTATACTTGATCCAACAGCTGATATTCAAATTTCAAAATTTATGAACTAGAAATGCCTGTGAGCACGATATTATCCTCATAGCTGGTGAGTTTGGTTTGTTTTAACTTTGGATTTATGTAATTTACTACCATTAAGTTTACAGGAAATGTTGTTGTTTAGAATGGTGTTATTGTTGATTGTAAAGGAGGAAAGAAACTGAAGTTATCACTGTCTTTTCTGTCTGAAATTTGGTCATTCTGCTATCTCCTCTTACCAAGAATAACTATCATTGTTTCCGCTCCAACCCAATATAGACGAGGTGCAGCCAATAAATATGATTTATGTTTTAGCTTTAGTAATTTGCCTCATGTTTTGCATAGACACAATTCTGAAACTGCTGTTTGTTATTCGGAAACATGAGTAGCCTTCTAGCTTATTCTCTTTAGAGAGAAATGTCAATATAAAAAGATGGAAATATATAAACAATCCCGTAAAAGTATTTCTCATTATGGGATGATTTTACTCTGTCTGTCATAAATACATGATATTACTACTTGCGACTAATTTTGACCATGACTCATACTTAAAAAGAGATGAAGCTAGTGTCTCTCAACACTGCCTGTTCTCTTCTTCTTCATCATGTAATTCTTTTTAGCAAAACATCTTTTAGTATATATAAATATTAAGAAGGATGTCTGCTGATATAAAGATTAGCACTAATTTTCTCTTCTATGTAATGTCTGAAGATATTTAAATGGATTCTCATAGAAATATATTTATTATTAATTTTGTTTCCTTCACTATTGTTTTGTTTTCTCCATTTTCTTCAATACTGGAAAAAACAATGAAATAATTTTTCATGTTTGAATAAAAAGAAATAATAATGAATTCTTTCTTTCATCAATGTCTATGAGAAAATACATGCAATTATAATGGAAAGAATTCCTAAATAAATATAAATTGTGCCTTATAAAATAGGAATGAAGATAACATATACATGGCAAGTTGAGCACTTTATCAGAGGGACACCAACCTTGCAAAGAATTATAAAAGATTGAGTCTTGTGTGTGTGTGTGTGTGTGTGTGTGTGTGTTTATAATAAAGTCAAACCAAGTTATGATATTTTAAATGCATTTAATATATATATGCCTCAGATAATTATGCAACAGATGAAAAGGAATTAATCTTCTTTATCTTCTTTGCAACATTTTCCTCAGCATTTCAAAATATTATTATATTATTAATATTATATGTGAGGGTGCTGAAAAATTCCTAGCTTTAAGAGTATCATGGAAGGTCTGGTTGGAGGCCCAACTTCTAAGTTCATTTACAGGGCTTAGAAAAACTGAAGGACCACTGCAATAAGTGTGTGAATCTGAGAGGAGATTATGTTGAATAAAATCATAATTAACTGTTTCTCCTGTATTTTCTTTTACCCAAAGCCAGGAACTTTTCAACACCCCCTCATATGTCATACAAAGGCTGCAAGTATTTTGCACACCAGACAAAATACTTAGTAGCATTTTGTCCATTTTTATGTTCTGAGTTCAAATTCCACTGAGGTCACCTTTTACTTTTTATCCTTTTGGGGGTCAATAAAATAAGTACCAGCTGAGCACTGGAGTTGATGTCGACTTACCCACTTCGTTAACATTACTGGCCTTGTGCCAAAATGTGAAATCGATAGCCAGTCCTTACTCCATTTGCAGAGATGCTCCAACAAGGATTTGAGGTGGCTTCTTGTATTTGACTTGACTTGGAAAACACATTGCATGTGCATTGATTCTAAGCATAATACAATGTGTGTGTGTGTGTGTGTGTGTGTACATGCACGCGTGCATGCGCATGTGAACTTACCTACATATAGACACAGACTTCAGCCATTGTACTTTAACAATATAATCAATAATAAACAAATAAGACATTAAACTTTCTCCTTGTAGATCTGAAACCTGTGGGGATCCTAAATTATTTTATGTACAGAGCATATTAATTTTACGAAAGAAAGTATATTAAGCTTTGCTAAACAGTATGATGATTATTTCCAATATTCTTCAGTGTATTAAGCAATTTTCATTGAAGTACAAGTTCCCAATTGTGTATCACAAGAGGATTTATTAAGGATATTCACTAACCGATATATATATGTATGTGCATATGTGTGTATGTGCACGTGTGTATGTATGTATATGTATATATATATATATGTCCCCTCTATGTTTATCCCCTTGTGGGCAATAAAGAAGTAAATATATATATATATATATATATATATATATATATATCTTTTATCTTTTAGTTGTTTCAGTCATTAGACTGCAATTAGGTCGTGCTGGGGCACCAACTTGAAGAGTTTTAGTTGGACGAATTAACCCCAGTACTTATTATTTTTCTTTATAAAACCTGGTAGTTATTCTATTGGTGATTTGCTGAACCACTAAGTTACAGAAATGCAAAGAACATCAATCCCAGTTATCAAGTGGTGGTGGTGGAAGACAAACACAGACACAAAGACACACACACTTATATGTATATAAATAATATATATATATATATATTTATATATATATATTATTTATATACATATAAGTGTGTCATATGTATATATATATATATATATATATATATACATATTTATATACATATAAGTGAGTCATATATATATATGACAAGATTCTTTCAATTTCCATCTACCAAATCCATTCACAAGGCTTTGGTTGATTTGAGGCCATAGCAGAAGACATTTGTGTAAGCTGCTACACAGTGAGATTGAACTTGGAACCATGTGATTGGGAAGCAAATTTCTTACCAAATATCCATGCCTGCACCTGTTATATCAAAAGTAATTGGCGTGAAAGTGCTATGATATTTTGTGTCTTTGACTGAAGAGGTAAACTCAGCTACAAATATTCTATGTATCGTGTTGTTGTCTAATTTCCCATCCATTTAGTTTTCATCTACTTTCCCATTTATTCTTCTTTCATCTAACTTTTCTCCTAGTTCTATTCTTTTGGTTAAATCCTTGATATCCTCAACTGAGGATAGAAAACACCGAATAACTCGTCCTTGTTTTTTCCTGTCCTTTTTTGTATCATCCAACTGCCCGGATGTTCTGTTGTCACGTGTTACATTCTTGTTCCATTATTTCGTCCAACCCCAGTATGTATATATATATATATATATATATATATATGTATACAGGGGCTGGACAAAATAATGGAAACACCTAAAATTTCAAACAAATTTATTTTAATATGGTGTAGGACCGCCTTTGGCAGTAATTACAGCTTGAATTCTACAAGGTATGGACTTGTACAAAGTTTGAATTGTTTCCAAAGAAATGTTTGTCCATTCTTCAGCTAAAACTGTCTCCAGTTCCTGTAGTGATGATGGTGGAGGATATTGACTCCTCAATTGTTTTTCTAAAATCCACCATAAATGTTCGATAATATTGAGATCTGGGAACTGTGGTAGCCAGATAAGATGTTCAACTTCACTAGAATGTTCTTCATGCCATTCAGTAACAACTTTAGCTGTGTGAATTGGTGCATTATCATCCTGAAAGATTGTGTTTCCCTCCGGAAACTTCCACAACCATACGTGCACCAAAATTTGACCGCTTTGAAAATCCGATAGATCTGTCATTTTAATGAATTTTAATTACCTTTTTCTGATGATATCTGAAAAGAAACAGCAATTTTAGCAAAACATATTAAGCAACACTAATAATAAACCAATAAACATAAAAATAAACAAGCTTTTGATGAAGAGGAGGGGAGGGGAGGGGTGGTGGCATTGGTGGTGGTGGTGATGGTGGTGGTGATGATGCTGACGACAACCACGATGATGATGATGATGAGGAGGAGGAGGAGGAGGATCGTCATTATTTAATGTCCACTTCTCAGTCAATGCATGGGCCAGAATTTGTTGAGGCAGATCTTTATGACCAGATCCCTCTTCTTGTCACCAACTTCATCTGTTTCCAATCAAGGTAATATTTTCCATAGCCAGACACATTTTCTAGTCTTCTGACTAGAAACAAATAGTGCTACCTCTATGATGGTGATGTTTACTTATAACTGACACATGATATCAAGACAGGAGCAGGGAAGCATTGAGCAGATATGGTGTTTTGATAACTTTTACCATAAAGAGAATTTATTCCCCTATGGTAACTGCAGTGAATCTTCCTTTAGAATTTAAAATATGTTTCAAGCATATTTCAACTAACCTAAATTCTTTTATTCTTCATCACTTCTTGACACTGATACTATTATATATATATATATATATATGAAGCACAATCGACATGATCTTTTGTGCCCGTCAACTCCAGGAGAAGTGTCAGAAACAACAACAGCCTGCAATGTTCATCTTCTGGGATGTGGGCCATCCTTGTCCTTTTCACACATGGGCGTCTTCGAAAGGATACTTCCAAGGTATGTGAAGTGTTCAACTTCTTTTAGGGGTTGGCCATTGATGTTAATGTTTGTGGGTGGACTATTCTGGCCTGGTGCAGGTTGGATCAGTGTCTTGGTCTTTAATGCGTTTAGCTGCATCCTGAAGTATTCGTAAGCCATGTTGTAAAGATTGGCTACCCTTTGTAGGCTATCTGTGGTCTGGCTTGGAATGGCATTGCTGTCAGCATACTGCATCTCACAAACTGAGATAGCGGAGTTCCTCATCTTAGCACAGAGGCATGCGAGATTGAAGAGTCCACCATCCAAGCAATTGCACATGTTGATGGAAGGCAAGTTTAGTGGGATTTCATTGAACATAGTGGCCATGTTCAAAGAGAAACAGGTTGGCACCAGGACGCATCCTTGCTTAAGACCTCCATTGTGTCGGCGGTGGCAGCAGCAGCAGCGATGGTGATGGTGATGATGATTTCTTTTTCTTTCTTCTTTTCATTTTAGACACCACCTGAGTGTGCTCAAGCAAGTGTGAAATTCTGTTGATTAATGAACTGAAATGTCAAATGGAAAGGTTACCTTGATTGTATCTTGTACCTTTTGTTTTACCTATACAAGGTAACCATACTTCTGTTGTCCATGTTGTCCTAACTTTCCATACTTAATTTTTCTTATACACGCACATATACATGCACTTGTCTAACATGATTATTTTCCTATAGCACAGGTAGAATCTGTTTCTCTACATTGGTTATTTACACATTGTAGGAAAAATTCATTTTCACATCAATATGCCCCAGCTTTTGCTAGCTCTTCAGCCACATAGCAAGAATGAAAATCATTTGTTAGTTGGAGAGAATGAACCACATAAGGTAATACAACTTACCTTTTGGCAAAACAGAGTGAGTGAGATAGCAAAGATTAAACATATGGTTTTATAAGCAGAAATCAAGCACTTACTATGCAATGCGCTTCCTTTTAACTTGAAATTCCTGTTGTAAACCTTGTGATATCTTAAACTAGTTATAAATTATAAATTTAATGTGAAATTTAAACTGAAATCCCTAGATTGACATATATGCTGTTTTGACTTGTGTCACTATATCTAGTTCTGATGTCTCTATACTACAAATAATGTCAGACAAGAATGCTAACATGAGTGCTTGTGATACGCAACAAAGCAGTAATAGACATAAATTATTCACATCTTTATGTTAAGGCAATTTTGATTGAAGAATCTTCCTGCATTGTATAATGTTCCCTTCCAGACTATGATAGATTTTTGCTGCTCTGCTCTATTTTTAACCTTTGAGTCAACTGCTGCAACTGAGTAAATTATTAAAAGAGGCATGAAACACAGACAATTTTCTAGCTTTTATTCTCCCTTTCTGTTTGATCAAATGTCTTTCAGTTTGTATCCAAACAATTGCTACTGTTGTGTTGAAAAGCAAAATAATTGAAGTTTCTTCATCTCCTGTAGGTTCTGACCCCCAAATTTAAGATCTGGGAATGTAATTTCAAACAAGAATATGTATAAAATCATATCCTCACAGCAGCTTTATTATTATAACTAGTCTTTCAAACGGCGAAATCCAGTGTTTTTAAGTGGATAAGATTAAAGATATCTATAAGTACAAGCATTTCTTCATGATTCAAGGGAATTTCACTGTTGATTGGTTATGGTATGAAATTCTCTTGTGACTCATGTTGATATCTTGTCAGCAAATGGATGCTCTATAAAATGTTTAACTGACCAAAAACAGCTTTACTGAATATGTCTTCAATTCTCAATTTTGATACGGCAGACCCAGGGGTCTTCCTTTACAGTTTGTTATAGACATTTCAATTTTATGACATTATTCTCTGTGGGGAGTTTCTGAAAGATAAAAGCACCAAAGTGTTTCTAATTAGAAATGCTCATAAGAAACAATAATCTAATAGAGAAGCGAAATGTCATCAATAAGCAGTAGGCACCTGCTCAAATGTTTGCTGCATCAAAGAATGAAAGCATCCGTTTACATAATCACTGATAAGTAATGTAAAAAGAACTAAAGCAATTTTAATATTTCTTCCATCGCCATATTTTAGTGCTTCTCATTCCTTATTTTTAAAGTGAAAGCTAATGCGACTGGACATAAATTCTGGCATAAAAATAAGATGTCATTCAATTGTTACCTTAGCTGTTGTCTGCTTTCACAAAAGATTCCATTATTACTCGTTTTTATTTTATCCTTTTTCTATTTCTTTAATGTAGAGAAACCAGTAATTTATGACTCATTGAAAGTTCATATTTTCAAGACATTTTCTATATTCTAACACGGGTAAGAGATATCATCTGGATATATATCACTAGAAACTATAAAGGAGGTATGACTATGAGAAATATAACTACATAAAATATCCTGTCACATCAATGAAAAGTATATTATGAGACTCTATATAAATACATGCATACATATATACACATATGCATACGTTCTCTCACACACATTCATGCAAGCACTTACACACATGCAAACATGTTTATAAGAATACACATGTACAGGCATAAATATGTACCTTATAAAAAAAATAAAGAAAACATTATTATCATTATTATTAATATTATTATTATTATTATTATTATTATCATCATCATCATCATCATTATTATTATTACTATTATTATTATTCATTTATTCACTAACTTCTGATTTATTATCATTATTTATTATTATTATTATTATTATTATTATTATTATTATTATTACTACTACTACTACTACTACTACTATTACTACTACTACTACTACTACTATTATTATTATTATTATTATTATTATTATTATTATTATTATTATTATTATTATTATTATTATTATTATTATTATTATTATTACTATTATTATTATTTGCATACATTGAAACAAAGTTGCATGGCTTATTAAATGACAACCAAGTTAGTAGTTCCGATATTTGCATATTGCTATATGGAATTCACTGGCGAAATTAAGGCATTATCCCTGGCAAAAGTAGGGGCAGTATATATTTATGTAAGTATAGGTTGGATGGTTTGTCTCATTTAAATATTTGTATAGAAGAGATCTGAAACTATCAGAATGTACAGAATACAGTAACAGAAGCATTATCATGTATCTTTTAACCTGTCTAAGGGAGAATTGTAATTTTTGTCCCCATTTTGCAGTTGTATAATATATATATATTTATATATATGCATGGTATGTATGTGCATGTGTGTGAGCATGTATGTGTGTGTGTATATATATATATATAT
>NC_068990.1:56619161-56625611 GCF_001194135.2 Octopus bimaculoides | reverse complement strand
TATATATATATATATATATTCATATATATATATATGTAAAAAGCATTGGTATGGGTGGCGATGCCTTGAAAAAAGCATTGGTGCAGATTCCACTTAAAAAGAACTGGTGATGGTGTCACTTAAAAAGAGTGATTGGTGTTAGGAAGAGCACCCAACCATAAAAATCAAGCCAAAACAGACTATGAAACCTGTTGCAGGTGCTGACCTTGCCAATTCCTGCCAAGCCATCCAACCCATGTCAGCATGGAAAACAGACATTAAATGTCGATGATGATGATGATGATGATGATATATATTACATATGTAAAAAAAAATATATATATATATATATTGTTCTCTTATCATTGGGACGAATACTTATAGATATATATAAACTTACAAAGTACACATCTTTTTCTTTCTCGTTTCAGTCATTAGACTGTGGCCATGCTGGGGTACCACCTTGAAGAATTTTAGTTGAATAAATTGATCCTAGTACTTAGATATTTAAAGCCTGGTAAATATTCAATCAGTCTCTTTGGACGATTTGCTAAGTTATAGGGACATAAACACGCTAATCAGTTGTCAAGAAATGATAGAGAACAAACACAGACACAATAACACAGATACACACACACACACACACACACATATATATATATATATATATATATCAATACGCACACACACACACACACACATTTATATATGCATATACATTGAGCTTCTTTCAGTTTCTGTCTACCAGATCTACTCACATGGCTTTAGTTGACCCGAGGATATAGTCGAAGAGACTAGCTCAAGGTGCTATGCAGTGGGACTGAACCCAGAAGCATGTGGTTGCAAACAAATTTCTTACCACACATAAATATGTCAAACCTACCTAATTTCTGTGAAGACTGAGAAAATGATGAATCACCTGATTTGATAATTTGTTATCTGCATTACAAATACAAAATGCATGTATATGCAATGGGCTAAATAGTCTATTGAAATCTTGCCATTTTAGCAGCGGAACACCTATCCAGTGACAAGGAAATTGATTGATAAAGCAAGGAAATTGCCAGGAACCTTCTTTATATAATTAAGTAGTTTTTGGCTAAACTTTTTTTATTTGTGTCTCCTGTTACCTCCAGTAATTTCCTATTTGGTTTGGAGAGCTTTTTAAACCTTGCAAAAGGATTCAGCACAAACAGCAAAAATACTAACTCTTTATTGCATTAGAAAATAATCTCACAATTGACTACTTCAAACAGTGTGGAAAGAAAGTCAATCAATAAATATAATCAATAACCTTTTGACCTGCTTGCAGGCGTGCAATGAAAATCAACAGGGCTGTTCACCAAGGCGGAACATTTTGCACCTCAACAGAATACTCTGTCAGCTTGTCTTTGGCCATAATTACTAATGCATATATAATTATATAATGACCTTACAATTACAGACAGAAGACTACATTACATATCCAGTAAGTGGAATTGTAGATTGGAAACACATGGCTTACAGCTGAAGATTGTTATAGAAGCAGCAGAATCAATTATTAAAGGAAAACCTATTGGCATGATCACTTAAATTAAAACTGCCCAATCAAAATACGATCAACATCTGGGTTGTGTATTGCACTTGACCGGAAAATAAATTTGTTGTTGTTGACAAAATATTGTTATCTGTATATATTTAATAAAATTGTAGAGAAAGCCATATGTTGAGAGAATTTTCTTAAAGTTTCCTTTTATATGCCCCGCTGTATAAAGAATTTTGAAAATGTGATCTAATTTTTATTTAGTACCTCATATAGTGAGGCATAATTACAAATACGTGTGTGTGTGTGTGTGTGTGTGTGTGTGTGTGTGTGTGTGTGTGTGTGTGTGTGTGTGTGTGTGTATGTGTCTGCATGTGTGTGTGCATGCGTGCATGCACATGTGCACATGTCTGTATGTGCATGTGTGTGTGTGTGTGTGTGTGTGTGTGTGTGTATAGAAAGTACTGTATGTTCATGTGTCTATATATGTGACTGTATACATGCATATGTATGCGTATATATCTATGTGAATGTCTATGTGTGTGTATGAGCATATATGTATACACATAAAGATATACATATGTATATATTTATAGATATTACTATGCATAAACTGTGTTTTGCTTCAATACTGTTCTGTGCGAAATTATATGGTGCTCCAGCATGGCCCCAACCTCTGGTTGAAACCAGTAAAATATCAAAAGAGTGTATACACATACACCACACACACACACACAAACAACCACATACACATGCATGCATACATACACAGATAGATACATAAGATACATGCACGCATACACAGATAGACCAGTACTAAGTAGTAGACAGATGTAAACAGAAAAAGAGAGATCAGTTGCTAGAAGCAATTCTAAGATCCTAATGAAATCACAACACAGGTTTGAAGCTAGTCCCGCTGTGGTCTGTTATTTTCTATTCTCAAAGATATTGTATATAAAGACAAGGTGTTTACAACTGTCTATTACATACAGAGTTGGTTAAAATCTATTGATATAGTCTGTTGTAAAGAGTAAGACTTCTTTATATATATATATATATATATATAGATGCAGGGTGTCCCAAAAGTCATGAAGGTGTTAATTCATTTATGTTCTGTTTTAAATTTGCAACACATTAGTATCATATACAATACATCACTTGACAACCAATGCTGGTGTGTTTACATCCCCGTAACTTAGCAGTTCGGCAAAAGAGACCGATCGAATAAGTACTAGGCTTACAAACAATAAGTCCTGGGGTCAATTTCTTTGACTAAAAACCCTTTAGGGTGGGGTTCCAACATGGCCACAGTCAAATAACTGAAACAAATAAAAGAATGAAAAAAGAAAATATGTGTGTGTGTGTGTGTGTGTGTGTGTGTGTGTGTGTGTGTGTGTGTGTGTGTGTGTGTGTGTGTGTATGTGTGTGTGTGTGTGTGCAGGAGTGGATGTGTGGTAAGTAGCTTGCTTACCAACTACATTGTTCCGGGTTCAGTCCCACTGCATAGCACCTTTTATAGGCTCAGGCCAACCAAAGTGGATTTCGTAGACAGAAACTGAAACAAGCTTGTTGTATATATGTGTGCGTGTGTGTGTGTGTGTGTGTGTGTGTGCATGTTGGTATATCTGTGTTTGTCCCCCCCCCTACCATCGCTTGACAATTGATGTTGGTATGTTTATGTACCCGTAACTTAGCGGTTTGGCAAAATACACTGATAAAATAAGTAGTAGACTTACAAAGAATAAGTCCTGGGGTCGATTTGTTTGACTAAACTGGTCTCACAGATTTCTCGGATTTTCCAAAATTGAGATAGAAAGACATGACGCTATGCTGCTACTGTCTTGCTTCTGATCGGGGTTTAAAAATTCTCTTAGTATCTGTTTTGGATACGTTTTGATTGGCCGAGGATGATCACATGATAAGGTTTAAAGATTTTTGTAAGTCATATGATAGTATGTTTGGCACCATAGATTAAAGTTGTCACAGCTGAGTGAATGTGTGTTGTGACAATCCCAAACAAAACTTTCAGCACAAAAAATATATTCACAAGATATTAACGCAAAGAATCTATAAAAATTTCTAAGTCTAATCATGTGATCATCCTCTACTACACTTGGCAGATAAAAATTCAGACAGCCTTGATTGTCTGGGATTAACATCAGACGTGTACACTCAACCATGATAGCTTTAACTTACAGCGGTTGATGAGAGATTAGAGGTATAGAGGGACAGGGATTGTCATTTGTATCTCAAATGCATTCTCATCCAACCTATTCTAGCATAGAAAAGTGAATGAACTTTCTAATGAATTTTCTTTTCGTTATGGGTGTACATTATAAGGCAGTGAGTTTGCAGAACTGCTAGAACGGTTAGTGGCATGTCATTCATCTTTACGTTCTGAGTTCAAATTCAGCCGAGATCAACTTTTCATCTTTTTGGGGTCTATGAAATAAGGACCAATCAAGCACTGGGGTCAATATAATCGACTTACCTGCTCCTTAATATTTCAGACCTTGTGCCTATAGTAGAAAGGATTATAGGTGTAATTCATATTGACTGAAATTTTGGGGTAGCAACTCCTGATTATGTGCATATAAGGATTATCTCACATTCAGTTATCCACTTGTTGCAATGTTAAGTTCATATCACTATCCTTCATCTTCTACTTATTTCAGTCATTAGACTGTGGCCATGCTACAGCACTGCCTTGAAGAATTTTTAATCAAGTGAAATGATCTCTGCGCCTATTTTTTGTTTTTTTAAACCTGGTACTAATTCTATCAATTTCTTTTGTTGAATTGCTAAGCCATGAGGATGTAAACACACCAACAACAGTCAAGCAGTGGTGGAGAACAAAAACACACACACACGCACACACACACACATGCGTGCACACACACAAGCACACACACACATTCATGACAAGCTTCTTTCAGTTTCCAGTTATCAAATCCATTCACAAAGTTTTGGTCAGCCTGAAGACACTCACCTTAATAGCCACATGGTGGGACTGAACCTGGACCCATACAGTTGGGAAACAAGCTTCTTACCACACAGCCATGCCTGCTCTTATGTTGAGTAAAATGTACAATTTGTATATCATCTACAATAGGTTTAACTATTGTATTATCTATGAATAGGTAATGTCTGGATCGATGCCATAACATATCTACATTTGAACATGGTTGCACTCTCAACCGTCACAAGGGCTCCAGGCAGTTTAGTGAATCTTTCTCAGATGCAATATAGATTTCAAATTATAAATTTTGATTAGAGAAGATAAGATGGAAAAAAATAAAAATAAAATAAAGTCAACTGAGAATGAAGTCTATAAAAGTATTCCAAATGCGATTATATCAACCCCTACAATTTTGTCAAGAATAATGAGCTCTAGTCTTGTAAAATAAGTCGCCATTGGAAAACGATTAAAGAAAACAGAAGTGGAGACATGAAAAATCTATATTACCACACAGTATATGACTTAATTAACATGTATAGTATCTTATTTATTTTGATTGTTTATTTTAGTTCCCAAATATTTATGCAAGTGTGTGTGTGTGTGTGTGCGTGTATGTAAGCATGTAGACTTGTGGATATAAATGTTAAAACATATACATATATATATATATATATATATATATATATATATATATATATATATATATATATAAATAAATATAAATGTGAAGGCACATGTCTCAATGGTTAGAGTGTCGGACTCACAATAATGAAGTAATGAGTTCGATTCCCAGACCAGGTTCTGTGTTGTATTCTTCGGCAAAACACTTTATTTCATGTTACTCCAGTTCACACAGCTGTAGGAATAAGTAGGGATGTCACTGGTCCCAAGCTGTATTGGCCTTTGACTTTTCCTGGGATAATATTGTTGGCGTAGAGAGGTGGGTATGTAAGGGAGACTATTGATCTTCCATAAACAACCTTGCTTGGACTTGTGCCTTGGAGAGGAACTTTCTAGGTGCATCCTATCGTCATTCATGACTGAAGGGTGTCTTAATATACATATGCACACTCACAGCCTAGTACTTATTCTATTGGTCTCTTTTGCCGAACCACTAGGTTACGGGGACGTAGACACACCAGCATCAGTTGTCAAGCAATGTTGGGGGGACAAACACAGACACACAAACATATACACACACATGCACACACACACACACACACACACACACACACACACACACACACATAGACGATGGGCTTCTTTCAGTTTACGTCAACCAAATCCACTCACAAGGCTTTGGTCGGCCCAAGGCTATAGTAGAAGACACTTGCCCAAGGTGCCACGCAGTGGGACTGAACCCGGACCCATGTGGTTGGTAAGCAAGCTACTTACCACACAGCCACTCATGCACCTTATATATATATATATATATATATATATATATATTAGATAGATAGATAGATAGATAGATAGATATGCATATATGTGCATATATGTATGCTTTTATATGCATATATTTCATAATGAGTGAAATAGTTTGACAGATCCGACAAGTCCAAAGATTGCCCCAAACTTTACTGTCTGCTTTGGCATGATTGCTATGACTGGATGCCCTTCCTTATGCCAACCACATTGCAGCATTTACTGGGTACTTTTTTCTTGCCACTGTCACCAATACTATTGAAGTGACCCTTCTGAGAGAGGCAGCTTTAGGATAGGAGATAAGGGTTCAAGTATAAAAGGAAAGGAACAAAGAGAAACAGATTTCTTGCTGTCAAAGAACTACAGGTCTAATCATATTTTTTAAGAAAGTTTTGGGATGATTGGGGTAGATCTGAAAAGAAGTAAACAGTGGGGTGAGTTGTCTAGGTAGACCCCCAAGGTATGAGGTGTGTAGAAGTGAGTGGGGTTAGAGGGACAGGTGTGTGCATATGTATGTATATGTATATATATATATATATATATATATATATATATATATATATAT
>NC_068990.1:56615091-56618384 GCF_001194135.2 Octopus bimaculoides | reverse complement strand
TATATATATATATATATATATATATATATATATATATATATGAGAATTCACAAAAAAGCAACTGACGAAGACAGGTGGTGTAAACAACAAATGGATGTATTAGTATAATGGTCAGGAACAGAAAGGAACACAGAAAGAAACAAGGAGAGAAAAAAAAATATATGTGTAGAGCATTTAGAATTACTAAACAGTCGGTATTATTACGTTATACTTCCAAGTCTAAGTTTAGGCATTCATTGGATGTGAAAGTAAAATTGAAAAAAGGAATATGATTAGAGAATTATTTAATAAACACTACAATGTTTATACAGACAAACCATTGCTTAATTTGAATCCTGTGTATATGTGGATCTGTATTGTATTGAAACATGTGTTGTGTTTATTAAATTACTGTCTAACCATACTCCTTCTTGCTGACACTATTTTTTTAATTATACATATATATATATATGTATTCGTTTATTCTTTTACTTGTTTCAATAATTTGACTGTGGCCATGCTGGTGCACTGCTTTGAAGGATTTTAGTCAAACAAATCGACCTCAGGACTTATTTTTTTAAATCTAGTACTTATTTTATTCGTCTTTTGCCAAACCACTAAGTTACAGGGACATAATCATACCAACACCGGTTGTCAAGCAGTGATGGAGGGACACACACAAATGTGTGCGTGCGCACATAGACACACACACACACACACACACAACAAGCCTCTTTCAGTTTCCATCTACAAAATTCACTCACAAAGCTTTGGTTGGGCCAAAGCTATAGTAGAAACATGCCCAAGGTCCCACACAGTGGGACTGGACCCAGAACCATGTGGTTGGGAAGCAAGCTAGAGAAACATAATAAACACATATATCTATATATATATATATATATATATATAACCCACTTGTTGCACTTGGTATAACACTAGTGTAACAATAATTGGGTACACTCCCAGCAGTATATTGGATAGATACTACCCTTAGTGGGTTGGATCCTGAACCCCTAACTCTCTTGGATTATATATATATATATATATGTGTTTGTGTGTGTGTGTGTGTGTGTGTGTGTGTGTGTATATGATGAACTTCTTTTTGTTTCCATCTCCCAAATTAACCCATAAAACTTTGACAAACCAAGGGTTATGGTAGAAGACACTTGCCCACAGTGGGACTGAACCCAAAACCATCTAGTTGGGAAGCAAACTTCTTAACCATATATCTATACTAGAATCTATAGTATCCAACGTATAATTTTTCTAAGTTAGGGTATAATTTGAAATAGATTATGCTACTATTTCTAGCAGGCCTGCCAGATCGTGGATAAACAGGAAATGTGCAGAAGCTTGGTAGATATACTGCATGTGTAATTCAAAGAAGTAGCCTTATCACACAAGGTGTCATGTCGTTTCTGACTGAGGATTACATTGAGGATTGAAATATACATGAAACACTTATTCACTTATGATTTAATACTTGTGTAGTTTTGTTCACAGAACAACTGGAACATTGATTGGCAAAAACTGATGCAACATCCATCATATATTGTTGCTGGTTGGAATTCTCTTATCTAATTTACTTCCCAGACACGTTTAGATGTGTCTGCTGATACAAGTAGCAGGGGCATATATTCTGGGTGTACTAGGTGAGAGCTAAACACCCACCAAAGACAGTGAATTTTTTTCTTTTTTTTTTTTCAATAATAATTGTGTTCATATACTATCATGGTATAATCTGGTCATAATTTGTTTTCAAAATCTAATAACACTCCAAGAAACAAAGATTAATCAGGTTGAAATCATATTATGTGTAGAAATGACATTGTAGTTGATTTTGTAAGGTAGCAAGCACAACTTGTGATGGCTACCACAGTGACCAGTGATTAGTATGTAGATCTGTATTTTGACAGCAATCTTTCTTTTCATAACGACCATATTGTAACTGGGAGAAATGTGGAAGATGATTCCTTTTCAGTTTAATAAATTTAGTAATTTTAGTTTAGACACATGTGTACACACACAACAAAAATATATACAGCAACATTTAGGGTGGTATTTAAGCTCTAAACACTTTGATTATAACAACTTTCTAATGATTTTTTCAGTTGATGTAAAAACTATATATAATGTATATATATATATATGTGGCACGTGTAAAGACATTCAAGCAAGATCGTTGCCAGTGCCGCTGGACTGGCTCCTGTGCAGGTGGCACGTAAAATACAGCATTTCGAGCATGGTCGTTGCCAGTACCGCCTGACTGGCCTTCGTGCCGGTGGCATGTAAAAGCACCCACTACACTCTCGGAGTGGTTGGCGTTAGGAAGGACATCCAGCTGTAGAAACTCTGCCAAATTAGATTGGAGCCTGGTGTGGCCACCTGGTTCACCAGTCCTCAGTCAAATCGTCCAACTCATGCTAGCATGGAAAGCGGACGTTAAACGATGATGATGATGATGATGATATATATATATATATATATATACATATATGAGAAAAGAAGGGGTGTATTTCCACACAAGAAAAAATTAGGAGAATTGTAATTGTTTTTAAATAAATTTATTTACATACCTACATACATACATGATGCATGTGACAGAAAAAAGAACCACATGCAAGATGGCAGAAACTGTAACAAAACCCCTTTTCTTTACTCTCTTCTTTTCTTTTTCTTCTTTTTTTCCTCTCTCTTAACTCAGTATGACCGAACTTTTAGTGATCCACATTTTCATATTCTTCACCAATCAGTTTTGATATTATTGAATTATGCGAACATTTAATCATTTAGACATATTTTCTACTTCACAATTTAAAATTTTTTAAATCCCATACCTTTATACTATTGATAATCAAAGAATTGTTGAAACTAGTTTAGTATGTATGTAAATAATTTTATCTAAAAACAATTACAACTTTTTCAAATTCAAATGCATTTTCAACAATAAATTCTCCTATATATATATACATATAAATTGTAAATCCAAAAAATAACAGCAAAAATACAAAGGATTCTGCGGTACACGTGTTTCAAGCTTTATATCAGTGTATAATTTACAATATAAAGCTATCTTCAGCCGCAAAGGTATTTCTCTCCCAGACAAGGTATGGACGGTTTTCGGAGGACCGAAGAAATTATGTGTAAATTGAAAATTATACGAGGTATAGTACTATACAAAATACCGAAAGGATCTTCACCTCTTATATCACACCTTTCTTCCTCCTTTAATGCCGATGTGATGTAATTTCCTGGGAGAGAAATACTTTTGCGGCTGAAGATAGCTTTATATTGTAAATTATACACTGATATAA
>NC_068990.1:56607102-56614973 GCF_001194135.2 Octopus bimaculoides | reverse complement strand
ATATACACATACATATATATATCATTATCAGCACACACTGACATCTCCAAAATAATAGACATCTGCTCATTACATTGTTTTATGTATGCAGAGACTATATGACGCTTCAAACTTGTAAAAGCATCGTGCACAAGATATGTCTATGAAATAATAGTAGATTAAGTATGTAAAGGTATTATATCACATTATTTTGTTTCTAGAAATAGATCTTACGAAAATGATGGTGTCTGTTTAGTCTTAAGATGTGTGTGTGTGTGTGTGTGAGTGTGTGTGTGTGTGTGTGTGTTTGTGTGTGTGTGTGTGCATGCATGTGTATTTGTGTGTAAATATGTGTGTATGTATATTTGTGCCTCCTTGCCTTGATATCATGTGACTGTCGCTCTCATACAAGTAGTGTTGTTCATCTCCAATATTCTGCAAGAACATGGCTGGCCATGGGGAAATATTACCTTGCTTGGAAACAGATGAGAGTTGGTGACAGGAATGGTTATCCAGTTGTAGAAGATCCATCTCATTAAACTCTGTCTAATCTATGCAAGCCTGGAAAACTGGACATTAGAATAATGATGATGAGGAAGATTTTTCTCAAATTACTGTTTAACTTTTCACATGCTCTCTAAATTCCAATGCAAAACTTTGTTAGAAATCAGTTCCTTTATCGGAAGGATTCAAATAATTTAAAAAAAAAAACTTAGCTTACATATATATGGTTTATAGCAGTTATTTATATATATTACGCTGATACAATCCTATATACATGTCTACATTTATCTTGCATTGTAGTGTTTTAAATATAGTTCTGCAACCGAAACTATCATTTTGATTAATCTAACCTCTTATTACAAATCATTATTTTGATAAATCTGCCCAAATAACACAACCTATCATTTTAATAGATCTGCCCCCACAATACAACCCATCATTGTGATGAATTTATCCTATCCAAATAACTTATCATGTTGATATATTATTTATAAAATATCCTATCAATTTGATACATTGTTATAATATATCTCGTTATTTTGATATATCTACCCTTATGATAGAATCCATAATTTTCGTACATCTCTCTCTTGTGCCCTCATCCTTTCAATAGCTCTACTACTGCAATACATCCTATGGTTTTAATAAATTTTCATCTTGAACTAAAGGCTCTCCAGGGAATAGAATTTCTTTATATGACCCGCCTGATCACAACAGCAATCCTATGAATAAAAACTGATTATCTCCCTTCTCTTGATAACCCAGTAATGGAATATTCTACATCAAAGTATAATTTATTCAAACAACTTGTCTGCAAGTCACTGACAATGCATTCATATTTTCTCAGCTTCTAATGAGTTTTTATCATGAGATCCATTTGATTAGTTGAAAATTAGTCAAGTCTTTGCAGTCAGATGAAAGCAGTTAACAAGCTGAACTATTAATACCAGTTGTAATGTCTTATGTGTTGATTGATCTGCAAATCTTAGATATATCTTTGTAAACTAGGCATGAGGAAATGATTCTAACATAACCTTTGACATTAGTAATTGACCAAGAATTTATAGAACCTCAAACCTGCTATTTTCTTAAGCTTACTAATATCTGCAATTTCAAAGATGATGAGGATGATGATGATAATGATGATGATTATGATGATGGCGATGATGATGGTGATGATGACAACAACAACAATGATGATAATGAGGATGATGATTACTCATAATGCTGTTGACTTATGAACCTTTGTTGACAGGTGGATTTTTTTTGTTTTGTTTTGTTTTGATTTAGTTGATGTTGATTTTGTTATTTATTTGGCATTTTGTTAGAAGTAGGATGAACCTGGTTTATCCTAAGAAAGGTTATTTTAAATATTTTTACTTTTTTTGCTTTACATTCTAAAAATTCTTTTGAAACTTTAAAAAAAAAAAAAACGGAACCATTCCAGGGTAGTTGTTTGATAAAATTTGCTAAAGCTGTTCAAAGGGATGCATTTGTGGGATCTTTCCTGGCCCACTGCATTCTGAGTTCAAAATCTTACCGAGACATTCATTATAGTAATGGAACTACTTCTAGATGGACAAATAAAAAAGAATGAATATATAAGTATATATAGGCATAGGCATGGCTGTGTGGTAAGAAGCTTGTTTCTCAACCACATGATTCCAGGTTCAGTCCCTCTGCATGGCATCTTGGGCAAGTAGATTTGTATATGGGAACTGAAAGAAACTTGCCATGTGTGTGTGTGTGTGTGTGTGTGTGTGTGTGTGTCACCTCTGCTTGAGAACTCATGTGGGTGTGTTTACATTCCTGTGACTTAGCAGTTTGACAAAATAACTGATAGAATAAGTCGCAGGCTTTAAAAAAGAATAAGAACCAGGATCGATTCATTTGACTAAAAAATTTTCAAGGTGGTGCCCCAGCATGGCTGCTGTCTAATGATTGAAACAAGTAAAAGATAAAAAGTAGATAGTACACAAGAGTTTACAACTTTATCAAGGACAATCAAAGATACTAAAGTACTTAATAGATAACTAGGATTTCTTGATTTCTAAAAATATTCAAAACTGTTCAAGTTTTTCTTTCCAAAACATAAGGGAGTTCCTGGAAAAGTTTAATCAGTTCAGTTGTTGGGAAGAGTCGGAAGTTTGTCCTCTGTTCAAGAGTAGGAATGGGAAGAAGCAGTAAAAGGAGTAAAGACTCACTTTGGTCATCAATGATGATGGGATTGCACCTAGAAAGTTCCCTTCCAAGACACAAGTCTGGGCAAGGTTGTTTATGGAAGACCAGCAGTTGTTCATAAATACCAGCCTCCCTTCTTCTCCATGCCACTGATGTTAACCAAGGGAAAGGCAAAGGCCTGTATAGCTTGGCACTAGTGATGTCACAATGCATTTCTACAGCTGAGTGAACTGGAGCAACATGAAATGAAGCATCTTGCTCAAGAACACAACACACAGCCCAGTTGGGGAATCAAACTTACGACCTCATTATTGTAAGCTCGATGCTCTAATCACTGAGCCATGTGCCTTCACAGGGAGGAAACAGTAATGTTGTCATTTGAGCTGTACACATTTTGCTGCTGTAAAACTCCAAATAGCAAAACTTTCAATCTTTTCCACTCTCAAACAAAGGTAATAGCAAAAATCACACAAAAAACATTAGCCTTCACCACCACCCCCACAACAGTAGACACTTCTGGCATGCCAACCACTAATTTAGCTTTGAAGGAAACTTTGGCAGGATCACTATAACATACTCATATTCTAGGTGAAAACTTCTCAACACTTAAGAGAACAAAACAACACAAAGAAAATCCTTAAACAGGGACAATAATGGTTTTATTCATTGTGGTGTGTTCTGCAACTTTACAGATAATAGTTTCTCAATGTTGCATATGTGACATAGTATATAAGAATACCTTGAAATAAAAGCAATATATCTTATAATCAGAGGACAGTTGTAAGAACAACCTATATATGCTCAATGCTTCTCATCCAAATCTCAAATGCAAAAGAGGGAAGATTAACTTACGTGTTTTCCTTTTATAATGCATGGAGCAGAAGTCCCTCACTTCCATGTCATCTGGAAATTCATGGAATGTTCCAGAACATTCTATGGAAGGTCACTCAAGCTACATCCCTTTTTCTTTATTTTTTATTTTAATTAACTGAGAGGGCGCTACACATCCCTGTAACTTAGCAGTTTAGCAAAAGAGATGTTAGAATAGATATTAGGCTAAAAAAGAAATTAAGCATTTGGGAATGATTCATTCAACTAAAAATTCTCCAAGGTATGGCCACAGTCTAATGACTGAAAGAAGTGAAAGATAACAGATAAATAAACATTCAGAAAAATGCTAATTTTCATCCTGTGAGTAACAATTTCATCTTATCTTGACTATGAAATGACCTAAAGCTGAAATTAAAGACCAGTTCTACACTAGGAGTAAGGCAGTGTGGTTGGCAGAATCATTAGCAAGCTGGGCAAAATGCTTAGCAGTATTTTGTTTTGTCTTTATGTTCTGAGTTCAAATTTCACTGAGGTCAACTTTGTGTTTCATACTTTTGGTGTCAATAAAATAAGTACAAGTTGTGCACCGGGGTTTATATAATTGACTTATCCACTACACTGAAATTGCTGGCCTTGTGCATAAATTTGAAACCCCTTTTGGGGTGATGAGTGAGCACGGAATCATTAGCATATCAGGCAGAACACTTAGTGGTGTTTCGTCTGTCTTTAAGTTCTAAGATCAAATCTCACCATGGTCAACTTTGCCTTTCATCTTTTCAGGATCAATAAAATAAGTACCAGTTGAGCACTGAGGTCCATGTAACTAACTTACCCACTGCCCCAAAATTGCTGGCCTTGTGCCAAAATTTGAAACCAACTCTATACTAGGATTGTGTACCAATAGCAAAGTTTTCTACAGTTTATTGAAAAAAAAATCACTGAGAATTGATCCAATGTACTTCCACTTTATAATTTATGAAATTTAAGGTGATAGTTTTTGATTCGTTTATGGATTTTTTAATAACGCAACAACTGAACTTTGGTGTCTAAAGTTATCCTTAATACTATCCTCAAGCTGAGGACTATAAGGATTCATGTTGTTATAAATATTATTCGACTCAATATCAATGATAAACAATTAGATCTATACAGTAAGACATTCAAGCCATGACCATCTTGTCTTATTTTCTAGAATGGTCAACTCCAAACTAAGTAACCCAGTGCATCTTTTTGATATCTAAGACTGTAGGATGTAGTTTAAGGGAAATTTGGCTTCTGTTTCTTGCAGGATGAGTAACCAACATTCAAGATTTTTTATAGGCTACATACAATATTATTGTAAACTAGAAAGGATAGTTCTGGGTTTAGTTCCACTGCATGACACCTGGGGCAAATGTCTTCTACTATAGCCCTGGGTCAACAAAAGTCTTGTGAATGGATTTGGTAGATGGAAACTGATTGAAGCACATGTGTATGTATGTATGTATGTATGTATGTATGTATGTATGTATGTATGTTGTATGTATGTATGTGTGTTTTTGTATTTATATATTTATATATATGTGTGTACATATGAATATATAAGTTGTGTGTGTGTGTATGTGTGTCATATTTTTTCTTTTACTTGTTTCAGTCATTTGACTGCGGCCATGCTGGAGCATTGCCTTTAGTCAAGTAAATCGACCCCAAGACTTATTCTTTCAAAGCCTACTACTTATTCTATCGGGCTCTTCTGCCGAACCGCTAAGTTACGGGGACATAAACACACCACCATCGGTTGTCAAGTAATGCTAGGGGGACAAACACAGACACACAAACGTATACACACACACATATATATATATATATATATATATATATACATATATACGACGGGCTTCTTTCAGTTTCCGTCTACCAAATCAACTCACAAGACTTTGGTCGGCCCGAGGCTATAGTAGCAGACACTTGCCGAAGGTGCCACGCAGTGGGAATGAACCCGGAACCATGTGGTTGGTAAGCAAACTGCTTACCAAACAGCCACTCCTGCGCCTGTGAATTAAATAGAAAAAAAAGACAGAAGCAGAAATTGTAATGATTGATGCAAAGATGCCAAGACTTAAAAAGATGAAATAACAAAGCACTATAAGCATAGAGATGCTGTGTAGAGACTGATCTGTCCAAGCCAGGCCAGCATGAAAAGGTTGTGGTAAAATGAGGATGATAATGTTTTTAAAATGGATAAATATTATGATTAAATTAAGACTTTTTGAAAATGCATTTATCAAGGGAGACGTATTTATTTTTAACAGGTGATTTTATTTGAATTCATATGTTGAATCTGAAACAGTTGTATTGTAATATTTATAATGCAAATATAACACATATATTGTTATTAAGATATTGGAATAGAGTGTCAGTGACCAGGTTATTGATGTATGAGAAAAGATTTTAGTACTTATTACTATAAACCAGTTTTTGAAAAAGAAAATAAAGCACATATTGCTCTGTGTGTGTGAATGTATGTTTTAAATCATTATCCTGTCACCACCACAGTACATTTATATACATTAAATATGGTCTTCACCTGAAATCTATGTATTTGTACACTGCTTAATAAAGATCTGTAATTGTTTTTCATGACTGGCTGTATTTTATATTGGTAAAACTGAGAAATATTTAAAGCTAGCTGTATAAACAATTGCAAGAAAGAACATTTATCATGTTTTCATACTTCACATTCTTTTCTTCTGTCATCATGAGTTCCAAAGTTAAACTTACAGCATACTAAAGAACTTTGTTTAATATTTAAGAAGAAAGAAACATTGTATAATATTTATGAGGAAAGAAACCACTTTCAAAACCATTTGATGCTGCATTATTGGTTTCAAATCTTGGCACAAGGCCAACAATTTCAGGTGAATGGGTAAGTCAATTACATCGATTCCCAGTGCTCATTTGGTACTTATTTTATCGACCTCCAAAAGGATGAAAAGTGAAGTTGACTTTAGCAGAGTTTGAACTCAGAACAAAGAGACGGACAAAATGCCACTAAGCATTTTGCATGGCATACTAATGTTTTTCATTTCTTTACTGCCCACATGGGGCCAAACATAGAGGGGACAAACAAGGGATTAAATCGATTACATCGACCCCAGTGCGTAACTGGTACTTAATTTATCGGCCCCAAACGGATGAAAGGCAAAGTTGACCTTGGCGGAATTTGAACTCAGACAAAATACCGCTAAGCATTTCGCCCGGTGTACTAATGTTTCTGCCAGCTCACCATCTTATACTAATGGCATACTAATGTTTCTGTGAGCTCATCACCTTTTTGAGGGTAGTAATGTTGCTGAAGATATGAGCAATATTGATATAAGATATAAGTAATATTGCTAAGCAAACCCAATTGAGGATAACATTGGTGACGTGGAGAGGGGAGACTGGTATGCATGGGTGACTGCTGGTCTTCCATAAACAACCTTGCCCAGACTTCTACCTCAGAGGATAACTTTCTAGGTGCAATCCCATGGTCATTCATGACTGAAGGGGATCTTTACCCTATTAATATAAATGTGGCAAGTTGGCAGAATTGTTAGCATACTGTACAAAATGCTTAACAGCATATCATCTGTTTTTACATTCTGAGTCCAAAATTTGCCATGGTTGACTTAGCCATTCATCCTTTTAAGGTCACTAAAGCAAGTACCAGTCGACCCCTGAGATGAATATAAATGACTAGACACCTCCACCAAAATTTCAGAGCTTGTGCCTGTTGTAGAAAGGAAAGACAGTAAGCTAGCAGAATCATTAACATGCCAGACAAAATGCTTAACAGTTTTTCTCTGACTTTACATTCTGAGTTCAAATTCCACTGAGGTCAAATTTGCCTTTCATCCTTTCGGGGTCAATAGAATAAGTACCAGTTGAGTACTGAGGTTGATGTAATTGACTTGTCCCCTCCTGCCAAATTTCAGGCTTTGTGCCTTTAGCAGAAAGAATTATTATTATTATCATTGCTTTTGCACAGCTTCTAATGCTGGAGATGTACTACGCTGTCAGCTGTTCACTGCCAGTGAACCGAGGTAACACCTCTTATTTTTCAAGCACCTTCCAGAGTATTTGAGCAATTCCAAGCAGTGCTGTTTTCTGCAAGTCTGATAAGGGTACACCAAGCACATGCATCACAACCATATGTGCGCGACATGGTGATCTCATATCAAGATAAACAGTGCATGACCTCGCAGGTGGAGGCCCAGTTAGAATTTTCTTCGGGTCGAGTAGCCCATCCCGCTCAAAAGGTCTCTGAATAAGGTTTGCTTAAGGATGTTGAGCAAAACAAACGTTTCCAAAGGTGAATTATTCAAACCCCAAAGAATTCCTCTCAACACATGGTT
>NC_068990.1:56600762-56605353 GCF_001194135.2 Octopus bimaculoides | reverse complement strand
CCCACTACACTCTCTGAGTGGTTGGCGTTAGGAAGGGCATCCAGCTGTAGAAACTCTGCCAAATCAGACTGGAGCCTGGTGTTGCCATCCGGTTTCACCAGTCCTCAGTCAAATCGTCCAACCCATGCTAGCATGGAAAGCGGACGTTAAACGATGATGATGATATATATATATATATATATGACTATTTGTTTTGGCACTCTAAACTTCCTCTTCAGCTTCAGTTTGATCTTCTAGTTTTGATGTTTCTTGACCTTTCACAGATTTTTAAATCCTTGATGATGTGACATTAGCAGAAAATAATTTTTCAGTATAATGAAAACGAAATAAATATGAATAAATATTACTTTTACTATTTTCTGTGTGTATATGTGTGTCCCAATGTATATTTTATTAATTTTTTTTTTTCTGTAGTATCTTATATATCCACATTTTGATGCTTTTCTGTAAGTTCTTTTCTCGTGACTTTGAAAATAATTATTTGAAGATTTTGGTATGTCATCTCTTTTAACTTTCATAGCAGACTAAATCTGACATCTGCATTTCTTCAAAATAGATACAAAGGAATTAAAGGAGACATTTGAGTAACAGTTAAATGATATTTACGCTTCTAAATTCTTTACCATTAAAATAACTTATTTTTTTAAAGTGCATTTTCCTTTTTCTTCTCACAGGTGTCTTTAGCAATTTGACCTTTGTATCAACTCTATGCAGCAGTCAACTTTCTTTGATTATTTGCTGAGATAAAAAAATGCATGATTCAGTTTTATGAAAATAAAAACACATATAAAAAAAAAAACCTGAGTGATTTATACTATGTTGAATTCTAGACTCAAGTGACCTGAGAAATCTTGTAAAATGTCAACCAAGTTAGCCTTTGTGTAACATTGCTTGCTGTTTACCAACTTTCAAGTAGCCAAAGAAGATAAGCATGTCATCTAAAGATTAGTAATTCACACACAAACAAGTATCCCTCATATCTTTTATGGCCAATTTCTTCAAATTTTGATGTTTACCTTTACAAATGTCTAGTGAAGTTAATTAACCGAAAGATAACTCCACAATGGTATGACTAGAGAATATGTACAATATAATATTAGTTATTTACTAGACAATGAGATAGTGACTGAACCTCTACATGATCATTTTCAACTGTTAGGAATAACAGCAAAATCTCATCACGTCATACTGTTTTAAATAAGGAAAAGACACAACGAAATCAATACAACTGGAATGCCTTTCATTATAGTTCTGTTAGACCATGATTTAATTAAGGCTAAACTACAACTTATCAGATAATTTCTTTCTTGTCTTTTTCTGCCCCTGTTTTCTTTCATTATTATTATCTTCCTATTGATTTGTGTTTTTATAGTACAACAGGAATATTCTTTGACTGTTTGGATAAAATGTTTGCTCCTTCATCACATGGTTTTGGGTTCAGTCACACTGAGAAAAATCTTTGGGCAAGTGTCTTCTGTTATAGCACTAGATTGCCCAATGCCTTGTGGGTGGATTTGGTTGATGGAAATTGTGCAGAAGCCTATCGTGCATGTGTGTGCACATATATATTTCACCAATTACAGACCAGTGTCAGTTAGTATGTGTCCCCACCAATTAGGGGTTCAGCAAACAAAAGAAGAACAATAAAATAAGTATCAAATTGAAACAAATTCAGCTGGTCAGCTTCTGTCAGATCATCTACCCCATGCCAGCTGAAGGGCTGAACAGACATGGAGCCTGAACAGCCCTTCAGCTGGTCAGCTTCTATCTAACCGTCTGACCCATGCCAGCATGGAAAATGGACGTTAAACGATGACGGTGACGACAACAACGATGATGACGACTAGCTTCAATTTGATAAACTAATCATTCTGAAATGGTGTTTCATCATGCTTGTTGTCCCATGACTGCAAGAAATAAAAAATATAAAATGATCTGTCATCATCATCATCATGCTCACTCTCTGATGCCGTTCTTGTTCTTATTGTCATTTTCATCAGCAGCAGCAGCATCACTGCCATAACCGTCCTTTCCTTCACTCTCATCATCTTCATCCTCATTCCTACCCACAACTACATTTTTTACTCTTGTCATCATTTTTACTGTCATCACTGGCAGGCTAGCAAAGAACATATGCTTTGTATGATAGATGTGACAGATGGACTAAAGCACACAATGAGCAAACTAGAAACAGATTCATTCAAATGCTCAGATGGCTCACTAGAAGTAGTTACTCTTTTACTTGTTTCAGTCATTTGACTGTGGCCATGCTGGAGCACCGCCTTTAGTCGAGCAAATCGACCCCAGGACTTATTCTTTGTAAGCCTAGTACTTATTCTATCGATCTCTTTTGCCGAATTGCTAAGTTACAGGGACGTAAACACACCACCATCGGTTGTCAAGCGATGTTGGGGGGACAAACACACACACACAAACATATACACACACACATACATATACATATATACAACACGCTCTTTCAGTTTCCGTCTACCAAATCCACTCACAAGGCTTTGGTCGGCCTGAGGCTATAGTAGAAGACACTTGCCCAAGGTGCCACACAGTGGGTCTGAATCTGGAACCATGTGGTTGTAAGCGAGCTACTTACCACACAGCCACTCCTGCTGATAATTTTTGTTGTGGAGGGGATGTAATTAGCAAGGTTGCTCGGAATAAGAACAACCCCTCCCACAGACATTCAAGCCTTTTACCTATAGTAAAAAGGATTATTATTGTCATTGTTATTTACCACCAGGTCAGAGTTAACAGAATAGACCTAGCTATAGAAGCATAACCAAATGTGACCATCCCATATTTATCAAAGTGTTGGGACTCCATGACCACATTATCCATCAGGGCCTCTTTAGTATTATTTAAACGCATCTTTCTGATTTGGCAGACACCATTTGTTTTCAAACGAAACACTTTCAAACATGGGATACTGGTAGAATGTGTCATATAAAGCATCTTTTTCTCTTAGCCTTGTTAAGAAAAGTTTCTATATTCCAAGTTATTTCATGTTAAAAGTTGTCATATTTCGGTAATTTCAACCAATCACTGATGTCTATTGAGGTGAAAACAATTTCTGCTGTGGTTTGTCAACAACACGTTCTGGCAGGGTAATGGGATCTTTTCCCTTGAATAAAATTACTGCCGTTGCTTGTCAACAATAACTATCAGCGGTGCTGTTATTTATGACATCATTTGTGCATTTGTACTGGCTTTAGCTTTAAGGTTTTAGGGTTAGGGATAGGGTTTTAGAGTTAGGGTTAGGGTTAGGGTTTTTACCAGGGACTAATGATATATACACCGCCACAAATTATTGTTGACAAAGAACAGCAGTAACTGTATTCAGCTGAATAGACGTCAGTGATTGGTTGAAATTACCAAAATCCAACAATTTTTAACATGAAATAACTTCGAATATAAAAATTTTTCTCTGTTCTATAAGACAAAATATACAAGTATACGAAGTTTTAAAGTGTTTCGGTAGAAAACACACAAAATAAAAACTAAATAAAAAAATGGTGTCCGCCAAATCAGAAAGATCCATTTAAACCAGTGGTTCTCAACTATTTTCTGCCTATGGATTTTTTGATTCCTATTTTACCCTCATAACTATTTAATGTATAGAAAATCTCATTATATTTTTATAATCAAATATAAGTAAGAATTGTATAAAATTCTTTTAAATCGTTAAAATATTTTGCACATTGTACAAGTATAAGTAATTTATTACACCTCAAGCATAGGTATATGGTAAGAAGCTTGCTTCTCAACTGCATGGATCCGGGTTCAGTCCCACTGCATGGCACCTTGGGCAAGTGTCTTTTACTATAGCCTGGGGCTGACCAAAGCTTTGTAAGTGGATTTCATAGACAGAAACTGAAAGAAACTCATTGTATATATGCATATATATATATATATGTGTGTGTGTCTGTGTGTGTGTATGTATGTATGTATGTATTTTAGAACATTTATAAATAGATCTTACAGCTGTTTCTGGGACGGTGTAAGAAAATGGTTGAGCAATAGTTATTTTAAATAAGATATGAAATAGAGAGTGAAGTGGAATAACCATTTTTCTCAGACCGTCTTCACTCTCTATTTCATATCTTATCTAAAGTAACAATTGCTTAATCATTTTCTCACACTGTCTCCAATGAAGGGATATATAAAATATACCGGAAACAGCTGTAACATCTTCTATTTATAAATGTTCTAAAATCTTTCACAGCCTTGGATTTTAATGTATGTATGTATGCATGTACATATGTATATATATATAGAGTATATATATATAAGGTTGAGGAGGGTATTGGATTTAACCAAACTCCGGAGGATACAGGTAATACCGAGTAAGTGCTGTATACCAATTAGTTTGCCCCAATCGTTGTATGAACAGGATTGGGTATTATAAGTCGTGTATTAGCGTGTGTATATGTAAATATATAAAAACAAAAGGATAAAGAGAGCAAAGGTAAGGTTGAAGAATTTTATGGATAGAGTCTTACAGCTGTTTCTGGGAAGATCCAGTACTTCCCGTCATTGGAGACAGAAAAAATAAAGTTATCTATTATTATATCCATAG
>NC_068990.1:56599068-56600274 GCF_001194135.2 Octopus bimaculoides | reverse complement strand
AGAGAGAGAGAGAGAGAGAGAGAGAGAGACAGATAGATAGAAATGTATGTATATATTTATGTGTGTGTGTCTGTGTCAGTGTTTGTCCCCACATCATCACTTGGTTTGTTTATGTCTCTGTAACTTAGTGGTTCGGCAAAAAAGACCAACAGAAATAAGTACTAGGCTTACAAAGAAGAAGTCCTGGGTCGATTTCTCCAACTAACTAAAACCCTTTAAGGTGGTGCTCCAGCATGGCTGTAGTTAAATGACTGAAACAAGGAAAAAAATAAAAGTAAAGAATAATAAAATGTTAACAACAAAATTGTATGTGAACCCCCAACGTCCATGTGGACTCCAAGTAAAGAGCCACTGATTTAAACTGTAGCATGCGATTTGAAGGACGTTTTGGCTGTTGGGTCTTGTAGCACAACCAATTATATTTAATCTACTTAGTTGACTCATAGTATTAATCTTATAGTTAATGATGATGATGATAATGCTTCTGTCGTGATTGTTGTTATTGGTGTTGTAATTGGTACTGCTATTGTTGTTGTTGTTATTGTAGACGTTACTGCCATATGAGTCCCCTCAATAACAACAACACAGAAAACAACTTTGCAGACAAACATACACCATACAACTTACTTACTAGAAGTAACAAAGTAAATTCAGCACAACCTAAGTTTATTCTCCAGATTGGCAGATGTTCACACCCCTTTAATGCATTGTTTAATAGATTGGAAAAGGCAGACAAGAGGAGAAGGTAGTAATTTCATTACAATAGCCTGGACATATTGCATGCAGTTTTTATGTACTTTTGGTATAAAGGAGATCATATAACTGAAACACTCTTTTTATCCTTGCCCTCTCATGATCTCAAATAAGAAATAAAAATAAATAGTTGAAGCATAGATGGATATATATATATATATATACTTATACAGACACAAAGATACAAGCACACACACATATAATTAAGAAGTTTGGAAGGTTTTATTATTATTATTTTTTTTTTTCAATTTAATTTATTTTTGGTGTATGCTGTATTTTGGTGTGTTTCCTTCCACAAATTTTTTTCTTGAAATGCAACAATCATATATGCCTTCTCATACACACACACACACACACACACACACACACATATATGTGTGTATATATATACATATATATATATATATATATGTACATATATATATGCAGACATACATACACATATATAACTAC
>NC_068990.1:56595747-56598296 GCF_001194135.2 Octopus bimaculoides | reverse complement strand
ATATATATATATATATATATATATATATATATACATATATATATATATACATATATATATACACACACACACGTGCGCATGCATGTATGTATATATATATGAGCCTGTGCATGTGCATTAGTGTCAACATCGCATGATAGTTGTAAATGAGTATCATTGTCATGCAAGTTGCATCCTTCATTTCTAATTTTCTGTGGAAACATCTCTGGTCACAGGGAAATATTACCTTCATTAGAAACAGGTGCAGTTTAGTGACAAGAAGGACATCCAGCCATTGAAAATAAATCTGCTTCAATAAACTCTATCTGATGCAGGTAAACATCGGAAAGTGAATGTTAAACATTGTATATCCGTACATTCTGCATTACAATTTAAATATTTGGAAGCTCTGCAGTGGCTATGATAATAATTCTTTCTAATATAGGCATAAGGCCTGAAATTTGGGGAAGGAGGATAGTCGATTACATCAACCCCAGTACATAACTGGTACTTAAATAATCAATCCTGAAAGGATGAAAGGCAAAGTTGACCTTAGTAGAATTTGAACTCAGAATGTAAAGACAGGCAAAATATCACTAAGCATTTTGCCCAGGGTGCTAATGATTCTGCCAGCTCATAAACACATTTTTTCTGCACTCTCGATTTTTCAGTAAAAGGAAGTCTCTTTATGCAACGTTTTCTAGTTTGTTAATTGCTCCTCAGAGACGAGGTACCCAGTTTCCTTCCCCAATCAATAGCTTAGATACCCATCCATATAAAGTAGTCATAAATTAGGTAAGCACATTAGTGGATAACCTAATTTCCATATTGGTGCTTTTCATGCTTTGTTGCTAATTAACCTATCTCCATTTTATGCCTGATATAGTGCTGGATATTTGTTCTTTGAGGAATGGTCAACAAGCTCTGGAAAGGCCTTTCTTCTATGCAACATAAGTTGCATAGAAAATTGTGTTTACATTTTTATTAGACCCACAGTAAGGCTGTGGGTCTAATTTCAACATTAGAATGTCTAAATTATTGAGTTCTTCTGTGTTACTTTATGTTGTTCATAAAATATATCATCACCATACAACATCCACTTTTCCATTCTCACATGACTCAGATGGAATTTGTTGAGTCAGATTTTCTTTTTACAGCTGGATGCCCTTCTTGCTGCAACCTTCACCTGTTTCCAATTAAGGTAATTTTTCTCATGGTTAAATGTGTTTTCCATGGAAGATTGGAAAAGAACATCATGTGTATGATATTGATCCTCCTTTACAACAATCATGCAATGCCAGGACAGGAATGAACACAAAGATACACAGATGCAAGGCACAGTCCTCTGATTTGTTACCTTCCGTCAAACCATCCAACCCATGCCAGCATGGATAAATAGACATTAAACGATGATGATGATCATGATCACAAGGCCTGAAATTTTGATGATGATGAGGATGATGATATATATATATACACGCAATATATGAAATATGTATATACAATATATGAAATTTTGATTTTATATATATATATATATATATATATATATATGCATATATACATACATATATGTACATACCTACATATATATGTATATATACATGCATATATGGGGACAGGACATCAAAAAAAACGTAGACACAATGAGAAACAAAAACATAAAAAGCAAAAACATAGAAGACGACCTTTTTATTTGAACAATGAAGAAAAACAAACAGAGAAATGAGACAGGCAACATAAAGAACATTCCCTTCATCAGTTGTCCCCTGTTTTATCTACTCCACGTTTCGAAGGTAAGAACAATACGTGACTTTGTTAAAACAGTCCTTCCCACAAAGAAAATTAAATAAAATTTGGGATTTTTTGTGGAAGGTTAAAGTGGTAACAAAAGCAGGACAGTGAGAACAAAACAGTAAAAACAAATGGTGAGGGCTGTTAAGCCAAGCCAATGTGAAGTGGTGAACGCTGGAAAAATGAGCTTTGAGAAGAGATGTATGTATATCATGATATATATCTACAGGGTGGGCCAAAAGCCATGCACAAAATAAATTCAATATGCTCAGGAATTGTCAAAGGTATGCTTCAGCTTTTCTAAATTTGAACAAAATAAATGAAATAATGATGAATACACATGTACTTGTATGTGATGAACAAAATGAACAATAATAATGCAACACAAAAAATGGCAAATGTTTTGGTGCATGACTTTTGATCCACCCTGTATATCAATATCAGTGTATGCATGCATATATGTGTGTATGTATAGCCATGTGTGTGCATGTGTGTATGTGTGTGTCTTTGTATATATACATATGCATATGTGTATATATTTCTGTTATACATATATGTGCACGTGTATATACATTAGTGTTTATATATGTATATATATACACATATGAGTTTATTCATGTGTATTTCCCTATGTATATGTGTGTGTGTGTGTGTGTGTGTGTGTATATATATATATATATATATATATATATATATATATATATATATATATCATCATCATCATCATCATCGTTTAACGTCCGCTTTCCACGCTAGCATGGGTTGGACGATTTGAC
>NC_068990.1:56586366-56593611 GCF_001194135.2 Octopus bimaculoides | reverse complement strand
GAAGACGATAAAAAGTTATCCTTAAAAATAACCTTTTGAAAGACAATTTATTTTCTCGAAATACAAAAGGGATCAAAAGTGTATGATTGATTATAATAAATCATCATAATCATCATCATCATCATCATCATCATCATCATCATCATCATCATCATCAGTAACAGCAGCAGCAGCAGCAACAACGACAACAACAGTATATCATTTTGCATCCATAATTTGCATAATTATGTCATCATTTGTGATAACCAACTCAGTTATCGTCATAATCTTCCTACTGAAATTATTTTTTCCTCGTCATGGTTCTTGGATTTGATAAGTCTGCAGTATCACCAATTTCCAATCATCTCTCTGTTGGCCTTCATTAATTTTCATATGGAGAGATAAGGCTTTTACTTCCTGTCCAACTGTCTAATGCCATGATTTCAATAATCTATTCTCCTTCTAGACTCTATGAACCATCATCCCATGATAAATCTATACCTTGTGCTCACTTTATGACATATGCAAATCATTGAGATTTTCTTCCATTTCTCTCTCCCTACTTTCTCTCCCTACATGCTATTATTATTTACTCATATTATCACTTCAGCTATTCTTAATCTCTTTTAGAATTACATAACACAACTTGATCACCACATATCTATTAATTCGTCTTTTTTTTTTTTTTTCACATACTCAGAACTTAATGTTAGAAAGCAGCAAATATTGCTCAATAATTGTATAGCCTTCTGCTTTTATTCAATGAGATGTTATTTTTGACATTTGTATAAAATCAGTGTTTGTGTATACCTTCATCTATCAACAACTGAGTTGAGAATTGAAAATTTTAATTCAAGAACACTGGCATTGCTCAACCTACCAGAAGTAGCAGCTAGATCTTTTGAAAGTACATTCTATGGTCTTAAAGAAAATAAAGATATATTGAATGATTATGTGAGTGTGTGTGTGTGTGTGTGTGTGTGTGTGTGTGTGTGTGTGTGTGTGTGTGTGTGTGTGTGTGTGTTTGAACGTACACACACATTTATATAGTAGAATTAGAACTAGAAAGTCCTTGGTACAGTATTATATGTTTGAAAAAATTAATAGAAACAGCCAGATGTCGATGATGATGATGATGATGATGATGATGATGATGATGATGATGATGATGATGATGATGATGATGATGATTAATTAATAATTCTACTACAAGTAGCAATAGTGTAGGAGAATTAAAAAGTATTTTGTTGGCTAGCATCAATGTTGAGTTTAATTTGCCTGTCAAGAAATAGTTACCTGCAATGTAAGTATTCTATCCATGGGGAGTTTTGTCTCTCATCTATGTAGCATTATTGAAACCAGAGATAAACAATGGCTCTAGGTGTCTTGTGGTTCTGAAAAGTATTTGCTTAGCTATCCAAGAAATATTGGCAAAGCATAATATTACATTAATTACATCAAGAATGCAACAAATGTGATTGTGAGCTTTTAGTATGTTGGCAATGCTTAAATGAAATTCTCTGGTGTTTTTCACAGCTAAAGTGTAATTATTCAAGATGTTGACATGCTCTTCTCTTAATGAGGGGTAATATTTCCTCATCATGAGCGTGTCATTCACTGTCTTAGGAAGGCCAGCAAGGTAGTAAATAAACATAATTTTTGCTTAGCATCCACCTTCAGTACTATATATATATTATCCTCTATGTAGCAAAATGAGCAAGCACCAGCCCACATTCTTGAAGCAAATACAGTAAAATTTGATTTGATAAATTTTCCTACACAACACCTAGCACCATCCTTATTATATGAGAAGTATTCTACAAATTATATGATGATTGAGTTGCTAATTATAACATAAGCTTTCACTGTGATGCTAGAAGCTAAAAGTATGTTACCACTTGCCTAAAGCAAATACAGGGGTATCATCACCCTTCTAATTAGCTCCTCAATCAATCAGCAATTTGCATTGTTTACTTTAGCCCACACGATAGGTCTCTCCTTTGAACTGTAATGATTGTAATCTTGAAAAGCAACTTGTTCTTTGACATGCCAATAAATTCCTTGTTCAAATATGTACATATTTTCCATTTGTGGATAGTTTTGAAAGTGAGGCATATTTATTTGTTATTTTACATTTTTACTGTTGTCATGTAGATCACTCTACAATTATTATTAGTACAATGATTGCTCCACTACCCATCTTCAGTTAAGAACAGCATACAGTTTCTTTGTCTTGTACTTGTGCTGGCGTAAAAGGTATTATAGTGGATGAAATCAGCACTTCTCCCTTCAATTTCTTCAAATTTCCCTGAGAGAAGAATTTGAGAGAGGCAAGAATGATCTGTGTAGACAAGCTTACCCTCAGTAAGTGTTTGTAGACTGGAGAACATAGTTGAGAAAAGGCACTTGCTTTTAATTTAACCTTACTACTCCATAAATCTTTTAACTCTTTGTTTCCTTGATTGGCACTAAGTGATAGTCCATCTATTAAGACATTTCATTTTTTTTTTGTATACTGATCTTTGTCTTTTTTCTTTGTTTTTTGGGGTGTTTTTTGTTTTGGTTTTTCATAATTGAGTCTGCAAACCTTATCTCCTGTTTTTATAATTTGTTCTTTTAATGTTTTCATATCTGTCAGCTTTGTGGTAAATAAAAGAAATGATTATTGTGGTTTGGCAGAATAATAAGAGCTTCAAACAAATTAGTATTTGTTCCAATCCTTTACATTCAGAGTTCAAATCTTTTTAAGGTTGATAAAATAAAGCACCGGTCAAATACCGAGGCCAATTTAATCAACTCCAAATTTCCAAATTTCAGGCATTGTGCCTAGATCAGAAACAATTGTTATTATAACTGAGCTGCTCTGATTATAAATATCAATGCTCCATAAATTTACACAGCAAATTTATTCTCTTAAAGTTGGAATTTTTGCTTTTAACTCTTTAGTGTACAGATTACTCTGTCAAGTGTAATGCTTATTTATTCACACTGCTTTGAATTAATCATGAATTATCTCGTAGATTTGACATTTTGTATAAAAGCTACAATGTATCTCTCTATATCTATCAGTTTATTGTTCATGTAGTAAGCTATCAAATTTTTACATTCTCTCAATTTCCTGTAATTCAACCAGTTTCATGGCCCCAGCAGACAAACTGGAAACAGCATTGGCATTTCAATGATATGATTATATATTTTTAGAATGGCATTGTAGAGTAGGTATGAGATGTTGAGTCTGGCCAGTTTTAACATAAATCAGGTAGAATATTTAGGCTGGATATGGCTGCTTTAAATGCTAAAGTGTTGAAACAGTTTAAGATATTCTTGGAGGAAAACTCACAGTTTCTATCTTTATTAAGGAAGATAGTTATTTTACTCCATCAGCAACAGGCAGTAAGCAAATACATTAATTTTTAAAATAATATAAAGAAGAGGAGTAGTAAGAGTAAACTATCACAGACGTAGTAAATGTAAAGGCCGCATATAATGTAAGATCTTTCTCCTGTGTGGGTTTAAAGAGTTGTGGCAGTTTCAGGAAAGGAAAACTGTATGAAACAGTGGAAACCTTCTTCTGAAGTGATAAAGAAGTGAAAATGCATTTT
This sequence comes from Octopus bimaculoides, assembly GCF_001194135.2. Classification (NCBI taxonomy): domain Eukaryota; kingdom Metazoa; phylum Mollusca; class Cephalopoda; order Octopoda; family Octopodidae; genus Octopus; species Octopus bimaculoides. The sequence continues at coordinate 56,590,030 of NC_068990.1, read as the reverse complement.
GCTAACAATTATATTTTATCTTTATCTTTTACTTGCTTCAGTCATTAGAATGTGGCCATACTGGAGTACCACCTTGAAGAATTTTTAGTCAAATGAATCAACCCCTGTACTTTTTATTTTTTAAAGCCTGGTACTTAATCTATGGCTTCTTTTGCTGAACCGCTAAGTTATGGGGATGTGAACACACCAACACTGGTTGTCAAGTGGTGATGGGGACACAAACACAGACACAAAGACACAGATACCCCATCTATATATATATGACAAGCTTCTTTCAGTTTCCATCCACCAAATCCACTTACAAGGCTTTGGTTGGCTCAAGGCTATAGTAGAAGACACTTGCCTAAACTTCCATACAGCCGGACTGAGCCTTGAACTATGCGGTTGACAAGCAAACCTCTTTACCACACACCCACACTTGAAGTAATTTAACTTAATGCTCACCTGCAAGTGTCATCATTCCGTCAAAGTCATAATTCAGTTTACACTACCAAACTTAGATTAGTTTTGTTTGGTGACAATGGTAGAACAACATGGTGAGTTAAAAAATTTTCAGTCTTCTCTCATGAGAAATGCTTGGGAACACAACTGGAGAATCAGCCATTAATTGCACCTGAACATATTGATTTCAAATTTTCCTACAAGGTCAGCAGTTTTAGGGAGAGGAGGGAATAAATTGATTACATTGACCTCACTGCTCCCCCAATACTTATTTTATCGACCTCAAAAGGATGAAAGGTAAAGTCAACTTCAGTAGATTTTGAACTCAGAACATGAAGACAGAGGAAATACCACTAAGCATTCTTTCCAGTATGCTAATGATTCTGCCAACTTGCCACCTTATCACACCTCAACATATTTTTTAAAGAATTCCGGATCAGTTCCGTAGTGAAAGTATACAAAAAGGTGATTGGCAAGGAGACAAAAACCAAATTACTTCAATAGATTTTTCTGCTCCATATCCAAAATCATCATTGTTAACAATCATCAAAATCAACAGACATCAAAATCAAGAGAAAAGAACTGCAAAAATACAATTCCATCTACACCTTCTACAAATATATCTGAATAATCATCATTAAAAGCTTCTAAGACACTATCTGGCCACTGCAAGTTGAAGGTTTCCCCAAGCTGTGCCAAATGATCTTATCCTATTCCACTAAAATTATAGATTTTTCAATGTCTGTCTCTTTTCTTTACACAGTTTTGTCTATTTGATGTTGGGTCACATTGTCTTTCTTCCAAACATAAAGAAATTATGAAATTCTCCAGAGCACACAGCTATACTACACTATTCTAGCATGCTATATCATTCTTCTGTTAATACTATGCAGTACTACATCATTCTCCTACTAATATTGGGTTCAAATTTGGGCACAAGGCCTGTAATTTTGGGTGAGAGGTTAAGTCAATTACATCAACCCCAGTACTCAACTGGTACTTATTTTAGCAATTCCAAAAGGATAAAATGCAAAGTCGACCCCAGCAGAATTTGAACTCAGAACATCAAGACAGACAAAATGCCATTAAGCGTTTCACTCCATTCTGCTCCTAATATTGCTTTCAAATTTCTTCACAAGGCCAGTAATTTCGAGGGTAGGGCAAGTCAGTTACATCGACCCCAGTGCTTAACTGGTACTTATTTTATCAACCACGACAGGGATGAAAGGTAAAGTCAACGCTGGTAGAATTTGAACTCAGAATGTAAAGACAGATGAAATGTTACTAAGTATTTTGCCCAGCATGCTAATGATTCTGCCAGCCTCCTTCCTTATATTTAAATTATATTAACAATAAGAGTGCATTTCTCTTGCTATAGTTTTCTCTACTTTGTTTTGCATATGTGTGTAAGCCTGATGATGGTGTGAGTGTGCTATCAGAAGCGAAATTAGATATTGACTAAAGTTTTTACCTCTGAATAGCCATATCATATAAGAGTCAGTCAACTTGTTTGTTGTCCTGACCGACCAGCAATAACTTTTACCAAGGGTTTCCTGTTTGATTTCATTAATTCACTATTTACAGAAGAATATAATTTAATAAGGATGCAATAGTTGGAAAGAATCAAGCAATAAGATTGACATGATGTTGCATGGGAGACTGCCGAACTTCATTGTTGATTAGATTTGTCAACTGTAAAAGATTAATTTAAGAGAACATTAGTGAGGATTACTAAGTAATTGCTATAAATGTGATACTCATAACCATTTTAATTAATCTAGTAATTTTTAGTACCGTAAGTTACAAAGACTAGGAACAGTTTATACTGCTGGAGGTTATTAGTTGTAAAAGAAATGACAGAGATTACGTCCTGTCCTTGATGGCTTCAATGATGAGGACCAGTGAGTTTAGTGATGTTCATAATGAGAGATTGGCAGCGAGATCATGATGATTCCTGGTAGTGGCATTGACAGAAGATATGATTACAAACATGATGGTAGGAGGTAGAAAAATGTCCTAAGAATATTTTGAAAGATCTGTCTGAAACTATAGAACACTTGATTGCATTTTGATTACTCTATGTAATCAGCATAAACAGAGCTATGCATGATGAAGCACTGGCATCATGTTTTATTATCATTCTACCTTAACAGATTTCCAAAGACTGCACTCAACCAAGAAATAGCAAGTTGTGTTTGAAAAGACATTGGTTACAGAAAATAGGCTACAAACAATTCAATCTCCTCGTCTCTTTTCATATTTTAATAAATTGTTATTTTCCTTGTCAGGATAAAAGTAGAGAATAAGAATTGAGATATTTAATATGTAAATCAGGATAAAACTGGCTGGAAAGATGTAAACTACAAAATCCGAACAACAAAACAAGATTTCTCATGAGGTTTATCTTATTTACAATTCAAAGAAATAACTGTCTCTTTTGGCAAATAAAATTTAGTGAATGAATCATGTGTGTCTGTGGGTGTACATCTGTGTGTATCTATGTATATGGGTATATATCAATGTGGGAATGTGTATATATATTTGTGTGTACGTGCACGTGTTTGTGTGTTTGTGTGTGTGCATGCGTACAAATATCAAAAGGCTATGAGTAATATTGTTTGCTATCCGTATATTTTAAAATAGTTACATGTCTACTGAATCAGTTAAATCAATAACTAGAAAATATTACTCTTTCTAAATGTTTAACATTAATCCTAGGTTCAGCAAAGTCTACATTTTTAGACAAATTTAAAATGGATGTGTAGATAAATAGTTCAGAAAGCTTAGTAAATAAAACTAAAACATATAGATCGAAAAAGCAAACCCATTTGTTTTGTTTGCTTTGTATGTACAACTATATCTGAAAGTAAATTTATAAACAACCAGTGTAGCTGGATTTTTCAAGAATATGGATTCTCTTCCTACACATAAATAAACGCTGACAATAAAAGTCCTGTATTTGTCCTCTTCTGTTTCTTTACTCTTTATTTATCTATTCATTTTAATATTTAGAAATTTTACAGTTATGTCTGCAGAGAATTAAGTGTTCTATAGTTGTAGATGACTTAGTAAAGTATAGAATGTGCACGTGTGTGTTTGTGTGTTTATATATATATATATATATATATATATATATATATATATATAAATACACACACACACACACACACATATATATATATATACACACACACAGATGTGTGTGTGCATAGTTACATATGTA
>NC_068990.1:56577042-56583727 GCF_001194135.2 Octopus bimaculoides | reverse complement strand
ATATATATATAGTCAATTCAAGTAAAAGAAAATTAACAACAATAACAGACAACCAGAAGACATGCACAAGGAATGTATTAGTTTGACTCTCAGTGAAAAGAGAGAGTTTTTGATGGTTTAAGTATACCTCTTTGTCAGAAAAGTGAAAGGCAATAGTCCAAAGAAGGAAAAGAAATCACAAACAGCTTGTGTGTAATATACAGAGGTTGGATAAAATAATGGAAACACCATAAAATTTCAAACAAATATATTTTAATATGAGGTAGGACCACCTTTGGCAGTAATTACAGCTTGAACTCCATGAGGTATGGACTCGTACAAAGTTATCAAGCACAAACACTCAATGGATGTGTATTGCTTTGTTTGCAACACTAGCACTCCTTCTAATTGAAGAGGAAACTGACAGTAACTGTAATTTAAGGAAACTTAGCTGCTGTTTATACCAAATCAAGTAACTAAATAAAGGTTCTCTCGAAACACCAGCAAATTTCAAAATAACAAGTGTTGTAAATCATCAAGTTTGGGCAGACTTGTGTTTCTGGCTACTCTTGGGTAGTCTTTTACTTATTTCAGTTATCAGACTGTGATTGGGCTCAGTCACTTCTTAGAAAGGTTTAGCCAATCTATCAAGCTCAGTTCATATTTCTAAGTTGTCTTAGGATCTGCACCTATTATTTTTTCCAAGCAGTGTCAACATCATGACATAATTAGACACATAAAAACAAACTTTTTATCTACATAACCATTTATTTCCCTATGTTTAGAATTAAATGAAAGGCCAGTAGCAGCAATGGCAGTAGTGTTGTTTTATCATCACTCATCAATATACCACTCTTTTATAATTTCACTCTGGGGTTTATTTATTTTGAAATATACAGAAGACATTTAGTGTTGTGAGACAATGATATTTACTGACAAACGAGTCATTCCCAGGTAATCCAATCTATTGCTTGCAACAACATGCACTGCACTAAAGGCACATGAAAAAACCAGGAGATGACTCTAGGCACAAGGCCCAAAATTTTTGGGGAGGGTGTCAGTCGATTAGATCGACCCCAGTACACAACTTGGTCTTAATTTATCTACCCCGAAAGAATGAAAGGCAAAGTCGACCTTGGTGGAATTTGAACTCAGAACATAACGACAGACAAAATACCACTAAGCATTTCGTCTAATGTGCTAACGATTCTGCCAGCTCACCACCTTTGAACAGATTAATAATTGTAGTAATGTAATAGATGTCCACACTTGAGATGAAATCCCACAAGGTTAAGTTCATCTCCCACTTCCAAATTCTCTTTTGTGATCAATTCATTTAGCTAATATTCTTAAACTGAGATAATAGTATAAACATTTTTTTCCCCTTAAAAGTCTTAGGCTGTTGCTATTACATTTTATTCAACATCAGTTCTAAGCAAGCAAAAATTTTATGCTGTTGTGGTTATTTAATTCATCATCATCTCTGATTTAGCAAATCTATTCTTAATATTTCTCTTAATTAACCCTTTAGCATTCAGATTACTCTGTCAAATGTAATTTTTAATTATTCACATTGTTTTGAATTAATCATGTATTGTCTTATAGCTTTGTCATTAAAATGATGTGATTGTTTGTATTTAGAATGACATTGTAGGGTAGGTGTAAGAGGTTGGATCTTGTCAGTTCTAATATAAAACAGGCAGAATATTGGGGTGGGGTATGGCCAGATTAAATGCTAAAGGGTTAAGACAGAAAGGTGGTAGAATCATTACTGTGCTGGAGAAAATGCATAGCAGCATTTCTTCTGACTATATATTTTGAGTTCAAATGCTACAGAGATAGAATATTGGCTTTTATCCTTTTGGGGTTGATAATTTAAGAACCAATTAAGTACTGGTGTTGATGTAACTGACTAGTGCTTTCCCTGAAATTGCTGGCCTTGTGCAAAAATTTGAGATTAATATCTACTTCACTTTCTTTTCCTTTTTTTTTTTTCTTGCTTTAATTATGTTAATTTTTATTGGCCATTTTTCTACTTGTAACAATCTTAAATGATAGAATGAAGCAAATTTAAATAAATTACGCTAATAAGGTTCAATAAGACCAAAACATGTCTAAGTTGTTTCCTTGTATGTAAACAATGATCAAATTTTCTTTTAAGCATTCTTTTACTTGTTTCAATCATTTGACTGCAGCCATGCTGGAACACAGCCTTTAAGGATTTTTAGTCAACGAAATCAACTCAAGGACTTATTTTTTGTAAGCCTAGCACTTATTCTATTGGTCTATTTTGCTGAACCGCTAAGTTACAGGGATGTAAACACAACAAAATCAGTGATGATGGGGGACAAACACAGACACACATAAATATATACATATACAAATATATATTTATACAACGGGCATCTTTCGGTTTCTCTCTACCAAATCCACTCACAAGGCTATAGTAAATTTAAGGCGACCAAATCCAAGCCTAAGGCTATAGTAAAAGACATTTGCCCAAGGTTCCACACAGTGGGACTGAACTCAAAACCATGTGGTTTGGAAGCAAGCCTCTTACCACACAGCCACGCCTGCACCTGTAAATTAATTTTATAAAATTATTTCTTAATTTCTTGAAATTGCTTTCCCTTTTATTTAAGCCACTTGCTAACAATTATTGCTAGCCTTTTTATGTTTTTGCATAATTTTTATTTTTCTAGAGGGACAGTCATGGCTGTGCATGTAAGAATCTTGCTTTTCAACCATATGGTCATTGGTTCAGTCCCCTTCTTGAGCACAACATTAGACAAGTTTATTCTACTTTACTGTAGTAGCCCCAGGCCGTCCAATGCTTTGTGGGTGAATTTGGTAGAAAGAAATTGTGTGAAAGCCCATCATATGTGTGTTGCACTGCGTGTGTGTGTGTGTGTGTGTGCGTGTGTGCACGTGTATGTGCGTTATGCTGCATGTGTGTGTGCATGTGTGTGTATGTATTGTATATATGTGCATATGTATGTGAATGTGTGTGTGTATGTGTGTGTGTGCGTGTGTGTGTGTGTATGTGTGCATGTGTGCGTGTGTGTGTGTGCAGGTGTGTGTATGTGAGCATGTAAGTGTGTTTTTCTCCAAAAACCATTTGACAACTGAAATCAATAAAAACAAAAAGCCAGACTTAAAAACATTACTGGGGTCAACTAATTTCTTTATGGCAGTACCCCAGCATGGCCATGGTCCAAAAATTGAAGCAAATGAAAAATAAAAGACACTTTATTTTTTACATTATTGCTTAACATAATTCGTGTTATTGGACCATTTGAGGTTATTTCCTCTAGTTTTTTCTTAGATTCTTTGTGATCCCTTTCCTATTTTTCTAGTAAGCAATTTTCTTTCAGCTAAAAACTTTTTTGTCTTTGAAGAATTTCTGGACTTCACACACTTTTATTACCTCCACCTTAGCAAAAGAGGAGATATTGTTTTCAGTCGCATTTGTTTGTTGGTTGGTTTGTCTGTGGACAAGATATCTCAAGAACCACTGGATGGATTCGTATGAAACTTTTAGGGATGTTTGGCCTTGTCACTGGTACAAGCTGATTAGATAGATTTTGAGACCGATCCAGTACCAGACAAGGATTCTGGATTATTTTTCCTGTTTTTTTACTTACTTTTTGAGAGCGGTCGCGTTCATTTTTAGTTTTCTCACTTGTGAGAGCAGTCGAGTTTATTTCAGATATTCTCAGTTTAAAAATCATCTCTGGCTAATTGTTGAGAGAACGTTGATGTTGCCCTGGTGGAGTTTTGTGCTCCCTGAGTGCTTTTGTATATTCCTTTCTATTTGGTTACTTTTTGCATTGGATATATGATAACAGATATTCAGCATGCTATAAATTACAGGATTTCTGTGGTATTATTTATATTGAAATTCATTCTTCATTTCAAACCTAATAATCTTTTCTATTATAAGTATTATAGCTACAAGATCTGAAATTTTGGGGAAGGGATTAGTTGATCACATGTTTTGGTCTTATTAACATCACTTCTTGACAATTGCTTATTTTATCAACCCCAAAAGAATGAGAGGCAAAGATGACCTCAGTGGAATTTAAATCCTGAACATAAATGTAAATATGGATGACATGCTGATAAGCATTTTGTCTGGCCTTTGTCTGGCTACCAATTCTGCTAGCTTGCTACATTATTTTCAAACCTAATAATACCTGTTGTCACTACTCCTCTCAGCAATATTGTGACTGTTCATGTTTACACTCTCATCTGATCTTGAAATGACAGCACCACTAAAAACATTCATATGGGGTTTTCTCCTATAGTCTCTTACTAGAATTCAGGCTGGTACCAGTATCTATAGATTAAATAAATACCAGTACTTGAATGATATTTTATTTTATTGACCCCAGAAAGATGAAAGATAAAGCTGACCTTGGTGGAATTTGAGCTCATAACATAAAGGGCTGGAGGTAAATACAGCAATACAGCAAATCACTTTCTCTGATTTTTTTAAAAATTCTACCAATTACTACATAACATTTCCCATTCTTATGAATCTGAGGATTTGAGCCTTGTTAGCCAGCTCCAACGGTCCTATACTGGCAAGAGTTCGTATAATAGTTTCAACATTTGGCATAAGGTCACTCAGTCTAAAGGAGAGAATAAGTCGATTGCATCGACCCCAGGGCTCAAATGGTACTTATTTTATCAACCATGAAAGGATGAAAGGCAAAGTCAACTTTGACAGAATTTGAACTCAGAACATAAAGATGGATGTAATATGTCACTAATCATTTTACCAAGTATGCTAACAATTCTGCCAGCTCACTGCCTAATTCTAAATTATTGATAATGGTTTCAAATTTTGGCACAAAGCCATTCAGTTTGGAGGAGGAGGTAAGTTGATTACATCAAACCCAGGATTCAAATGGTGCTTATTTTTTTGACCTTTGAAAGGATGAAAGACAGAGTCGATCTTGGCAGAATTTGAACTCAAAACATACAGATAGACAAAGTGTCACTAAGCATTTTACTCAGCAGCATGTTATTGATTCCATCTGCTCGCAGCCTTATGAGTTTATATGATAAAAGGCAGAAGCGTTGGGATTATTAACTTATTATAAATTTACTTAACTTCAAGTCATTTATCTATATTTATCTTCTTTTATCTTTTACTTGTTGCAGTCATTAGACTGCAGCCATGCTAGGGCACTGCCCTGAAAGGTTTTATTGAACAAATCAACCCATGTACTTATTTATTTTTTAAAGCTTGGTACTTATTCTATCGGTCTTTTTTTACCAAATCACTAATTTACGGGGTCATAAATACACCAACACCGGTTGTCAAGCAGTGGTAGGTGACTAACACAAACACAAAGACATACACACACACATACATACATACACACAAACACACACATACAATGGACTTCTTTCAGTTTCTCTCTACCAAATCCACTCACAAGACTTTGGTCAGCTCAAGGCTATATATAATAGAAGACACTTGCCCAAGGTGTCATGCAGTGGAACTGAACCCAAAACCATGTGGTTGGGAAGCAAGCTTCTTACAACACTGTCACGTCTGCACCTATTTTCTTCATTTTCAAAAATTCCTTTATTTATATTTTGAATTATTTCTTGTAATTATTCATACAATATAACTAAGATGCCAGTTAAGACTAAAACCAAATATTTTTGTAATGAAACTACTTCATCATTTACACTAAGGTAAGCATTGAAATGTTTACTGGTGTAGCCAAAGCTAGAGTAATTTCTAGCCATGATGGTAATAGCTCTGACATCTATCTACAAGGTGTTTGCTCATGTGTACAATAAGTCTTTTGCTTTGTCAGCTTGTCTTCCCTGACGAAAATATATTAATGTTCTGGCAATTATTTCTCTGTCTATCAGAAGTCTAAGCAGCATGATTTCTCACTCCACTCCTAATCACAGTGAAGTGATAGTCCCTCCTCAACACAGCTTTCTTTTCGTTTACAAACCCTACAACATTTGAGAGAAGGAGAGAGAGAAAGAGAAAGAGAAAGAGAAAGTGATAGAGTCTGTGTAAGAAAGAGAGAGAGAGAGAGAGAGAGAGGCGAAGAGAGGCTTGATCAAGATATTTTCTGTCTGTTTGTGTCCCTCACCTGTAATCATTTTTCACTATGGCAACCTTCCAAAATATGTTATGAAAGTAAAAGATGACAAACTAGAAGGAAAGGGGGTAAAACGGGGAGATATATCATGTAAATAAGGGCTCGTCATCTCCTTGCTGGTGCCCCCTCCAACCCCCAACCACCAGTCCCCGCCCTCTCCCCCTCTCCTGTCCATCATTCTCTGTCTAAATGATGATTGGCTTGCTTATGTTTGTTATTATAGCTGCAGGGAGTTGGTACCATGAAAGCACTTGATAATGTTGTTTTTGCTGCAGTTGATTGTCATTGGTGGCAACGGTGGTATTAGGGGTGGAGTGATTGTAGCAAAAGTAGTAGTAGTAGTAGTAGTAGTAGTAGTAGTAGTAGTTATTGTTGCTGCTGTTGTTGTTATTGTTATCATCATCATCATGGCAGAGATTGGGTTGGTGTTGGTGATGGTGAAAATGGTAATGTCCATCATGTGAGTGACAATAGTGATAATGATTATGATGGCAGTGATTACTGATGATGATGATGCTGATGATGATGGTGGTGGTGGCGGCGGTGGTGGTGGTGGTGGTGGTGGCAGC
>NC_068990.1:56568787-56576905 GCF_001194135.2 Octopus bimaculoides | reverse complement strand
ACTACTGCAACTACAGATGATGGTGATGATGGTGATGATGATGAGGAGGAGGAGGAGGATGAGGAGGAGGAGGATGATGATGATGATGGTGATGATGAAGTAGAACGTACCATCTTAAGGACATATATCACACTATAGCAAAGTAGCATCACAATGCAACAACTATATTTTTCCCACTAACCACCACCATCACCACCACTACCACCGCCACTGACACCTCACTGTCCTACGTACACTCCACATGCACCATATTGGCAAGAATATAATAATTAAACTTACAGCTAGATTGAGGAACAAAGATACTGTTTGATAGTATGCCCAGTTATGCTACAATAATTACAATAATCCGTAGATTTTACTTGATGTCAAAAGAATTATTTCCAGTTTAGTGAACTTCAGAAAACCAACCTTGCTACTTGCAAAGCTAAATAGCATTCTTAAATATGGTGAGAAAGGTGGAATAATGAATTAAATTTTTGTTTCAAATCTCTTTCTGAGCTATTAACTGTGAGAAATGTAAACCATTCTAAAGGATCACTATCAAACAGTTGATAGATAATGCTGCAAAAATCTAATAAACTATATTGTTACGCGAACATTGATTTATTAGTGGGACTCTATCATCAATAATCATAACATTGGTATTTTCCTTCAGTGGCAAAGGTCAACACTACCTTATCCTTAACCAGATACACTGACAATCATCATTCCAAAAGATTAACATTTACCATTTTCTTCACAGATTTTCCATAGCTCAGCATTGCCTCATTTATCAATAATTACCAATTTACTATGTTTTCAGGTATCTATTGGCAGCGCCTGTGCTGTGGCAAGCCTCAGCTCAGTTGTTTTTCATGCAAACAGAATGGAGTATTCTAAAATATATTGTTATTGAAATTCATCTATTATTCATTCGTATATGTGTGCAGGTGTAAGGCTCAGTTATGGATATATGTTATAAATTACATTTAATTATTCATGCATACAAATCATAAAGATATAGACAAATAATAAATCTAAAAATACCTAATGTATATATAGAAACACACAGTCATCATCTCTTTATCTCTTTCTCTCATATATATATATTAATGTTTGTTTTTACGTTCAGTTAAAAGTAAAACAATTTTAATTTGAAGGGTTAGTCTATATTTTTGTAGAATACAGATTTATTATTTTTAAACAAGAATATTATTGATAGTGACTTCAAAGTTTCAGCTAGTTAAGCCATTGTTGGCCAGTTAAGCCACCATACAATGATGGTTTAACTAGCCAAAACTTCAAAGTTACTGTCAATAATATTCTTGTTTAACACATATATATATATAGCTATGGCAATACATATTCTAAAATTGGAATGATACAGAGAAGATTAGCATGGCTCCTGCGCAAGAATGACACACGAATTTGTGAAGCATTCCATATTTCTATGTGAAGGTACATGACTCAATGGTTAGTATGACAAGCTTATGATTGTGAGGTTATGAGTTCAATTCCCGGACTGGGATGTGTGTTATGTTCATGAGAAAGACACTTTATTTCACGTTGCTCCAGTCCACTCAGCTGTAGAAATGAGTTGCAGTGTTACTGGTGCCAAGTTGTATCGGCCTTTGCCTTTCCCATAGATAACACCAGTGGCATGAAGAGAGGAGGCTGATATGCACAGGTGACTGCTGATCTTCCATAAAGAACCTTGCCCAGACTTGTGCCTAGGAGGGATATGTATCTTTGTATGCATACTTAGATAAAAAGATGTTTACCCACCAAGTTAAATTTTCATTATATCCAGTTTCAAACCGAATGTCATTTGCCAGGACTCAAGACAACATCAACTAATTAATCTACTACCATTTGTTGGCATCCTTTTGTCTCGGGAGACAATGGAGTTGTGCATAAAATCAGTTTTGCGCAGGCCTGGGCTAGATGTAAGGAAATCCTGGGTAGCCCAATCATCAGGATTCCTCTCTCGACCTTGCTGACGTAGTCCAAAGGAGTGCAGAACATTACATTTGGCACCAGCTTGGTTGCAGGAGCTGCCAGAAGAGTGTCAAGTCAAACACTAAACCACCTATGGGTCTCCACTCTGGATTTCATTGAAAGTTGTCTCCTTTCCATAACCCTGGATAGGGGGCCCATACCGAGTACTGTCAGCCGGAGCCAGCTGAGCCCAGGACTCGTGTCAGGCAGGGTCATCACTCCCTGAAGTAGTGAAGAAAATCACTACCCACTACCTTAACTACTGCCATTAATGGACTACTTATGCCTAGTGATTTGATATTTTCCAAGTGTTCAATGACTAATATTTAATCCAACTCTGAGTAATCCAATAGATAATCTAATGCTTATGAATAATAAATGTATTTATTTTATTCAATTTTCTCAATTCTCTAATTCTTTATATCATGTGTTTTGTCCTCTGTCCTACGTAACTATTTATATATATAACCTATACAAATAGGGCTAATTTAGCTGTTTCTCCATAAATTGAAAAGAAATGGTGAACAACCTTAATTGATTTTCAAATCTTATTGGATTCTCTTCACAGGTATCTTCATCAATTTGACCAATCCCAGAGAAACAAGCGTGGCTTTGTGGTTACAGGTGTTGGACTCATGATTGTAAGATTGTGGTTTCAATTCCTAGACTGGGTGATGTGTTGTGTTCTTGAGCAAAACACTTCATTTCAAATTGCTCCAGTCCACTCAGCTGGCAAGAACGAGTAATCCTGTGACAGACTGGTGTCTCATCCAGATGGGAAATGTATATGCCATGGAAGCTGGCACTTATGAGTTTACATGACTCAAGAAGGTAACTTTACCTTTACTTAGGAAGCTAGGAAGAAGGGGAGATAATAAAGTAGTGGTGATCCCAAAATGAAGGTGCACGTGCGTGTGTATGTGAGAGCATGTAGGTGCATGTGGAAATGCAGAAATCCCTCAACTACCCTGGGTTTTACATTCCAAAATCCCCCACGATAGGTGAAGATCTACAAAGTAGAAACAGTACTGTACTGTATATTTTTATAATTTTGTATATTTTATTATAAATACAAAACAACACCACACACTCACCGCCCGAGTTTCATTTTCCATGCAGTATCTGCGATTTTTTGTTTACTCATTTACAATGCACAACATGTTTTCTTTTAATAAATTTTAATTAATGTGTTATACAGTGCAGTACTGTACTGTACTTTTATTTATTAATTTATTAATTTTTTAGGTGTGAAAATGCTTATTTTAATACAGAAATAATTAAAATCTAAAAAAATATAAATATCTATAACCCACAATATACTGAGGAGTCCACGATATAAATTTACATATATTAGCCAGAAAATCCACAATGTACTGAGGGCGCAATAGGTGAACTGCAATATGGCAAGTGATTACTATATATATACATATACGTATATATATATATACATTCTTTCTTTCTTTTTACTTGTTTCAGTCATTTGACTATGGCCATGCTGGAGCACTGCCTTTAGTTGAGCAATTCGACACCAGGACTTATTCTTTGTAAGCCTAGTACTTATTCTATCGGTCTATTTTTGCCAAACTGCTAAGTTATGAGGACATAAACACTCCAGCATTGGTTAACAAGCGATGTTGGAGGGACAAGCACAGACACACAAGCATACACACACACATACATATATATATATACATATATACGATGGGCTTCTTTCAGTTTCCGTCTACCAAATCCACTCACAAGGCTTTGGTCAGCCTGAGGCTATAGTAGAAGACACTTGCCCAAGGTGCCACGCAGTGTGACTGAACCCGGAACCATGTGGTTGGAAAGCAAGTTACTTACCACACAGCCACTCTTGCACCTGTATATATACACATACACACACACATGCACATGTCATGTCCATACTGTAGCTTCTGAAGTTCACATCTTGCATGTATGTTTCCATTTATTGCATGGTTTTGACAACAGGATGACGTTCCTATCCCCAGCCATTTTAGGTCATCTTTGCTCATTGTGAACCACATATAATAAACAGCTGAATTACTGAGCTGCTGATCTAAGATTACATCCAACCATGAGTCATATTCCATGACAAGGTTCAATCTTTGTTGTGGTGTACTGGCTTGTGCACCTCAATGGCACTGAAAGCAATACCAGTTTAGCTTAAGCTCATGGTAGACCCTCCAACATTGAATTGGTCAAAATTTAGTGATGAGACTAATTTGGACTCCCTTTTCCATGAGGTAAAAAAGGAGTTTGCAAAGGGCTGACACCCCTACCTAGAAGAAAAACAAAATTACAGAAGCATCAATGACAACTGAAAATGAACAAGACCTAAAAGAGTAAAGCCTTCCATCAGGAAAACATATGACATGGCATAGCAAAATCTAAACAAAAGTTACAAGCAACAAGGATTGAACGGGAGAGATGTAGATAAGACAACTCAAAGTCAAGAACAGTGAAGAAAAGTCATTGATGACCTTGTGATCTATGAGAAGCAGGAGGCTTAAATATGTCGGTAGTGAATGATGCCCATGTTAGCATTTTTCTGTTGTTATAAGATTAAATATATATAAGGGTATAAAAATCAAGCCACTGGGGTCTATTGATCCCAGTTTTGTGAAATAAATTATCAGGTCATTGATTGATTGTTTGGTAGATGTCCCATTGAAGTTGATACATTTCTCTGTGCCCCATGAATGTGAAGTAAGTGTATATAATCATTGAAGATCTGTTTCAGTAGAAAGATATGATTCTGAAACTATCACAAGAATATAACAATTGCTATCATCATCATCACTGTCATCATCGTCATAGACGCCGTTGTCATCATCATCATCATCATCTGCATCATCAGCATCATCGTCATCATCGTCATCAGCATCATCATCATTATCTCCATGTGGTAGCACAACCATCAAGAAATAGTGAATTAATTACCCTCAGACCACAATTTCACATCTTTAAAAAAAAAAAAAGATATCCAGTGTAATGAAGTTCTGGAGATAGTGCCTGAGAGAAAGAGGTAGAATAGTCATGACTAGAAAGCTTCAATAATCTGTCTGCTTGAGAAAAGTTCTCCTCAGGCTAAACGACAACAATAAAACAAATCAACATTTTAATATCTACATTTGTATGTTGGCCTAAGTTGGAAAGGTTCACCAAAGACAAGATGCTATCTATCTATCTTTCTATCTCTCTATCTGTCTACTTACGTATCTATCTATCTATATGTATATATGTGTGAGTGTGTGTGTGCGTGTGTGCGTGTGTGCGTGTGTGTGTGTGCATATATATACTTGCATATATATATATATGCATGTATGTATGTATATATACATATATATCTGGAGAGAGAGAGGGTGAGGGATGGAAAGAGGGAGAGACAGGTTGGCATATAACTAGAATGATATAGATAGGTGTGTATGTATGTGTGTGTATGTATGTGTGTGTATATATATATATATATATATATATATTTATATATATATATATATATATATATATATATAAGTATAGTTTGCATGCATGAATGTATGTATGTATGTGTGTGTGTATGTATATGTATGTACAAATATACATGTGTATATATCATCTTCGTTATTTAACGTCTATTTTCCATGCTGGTTTGTACTGGACAGTTCAACAGGTATTTGTAAGTCAGAACACTGTGCCAAGCTTTACTGTTGTTGTAGCATGGTTTCTACAGCTGGATACCTATCCCGAAACCAACCACTTTACAGAGTGGCACTGGGGGCTTTTTATGTGGCACCACCAGCAGTGAGGTCACCAAGTAACTTGCAACACAAGACACCTCAATTCAGGTAGGGAGTGTAGTATAGAAGGAGATGGTTTTGTGTGCCAGGTGATAAGAAGTTAGAGGGACAGAAGTTAGAGGGACAGAAGTTAGAGGGATAGAAATAAGGGGTTTGCAATATAGGAGACACATGGCTACCACCATGGTTGGGGAGAAAGAGAGGGAAAGAGAGATAGCGAGGGAGAGAGAGTGCGAGGGAGAGATCAAGAGAGATAAGATGGCATATATATATATATATATATATATAAAAGAGGTGAGGACCGAAATCCTTCAAAGGGATGTCAAACATCCAAGTCCACTGGTATATTCTAAGCAAAGAATCTATATAAAAATACATATTCAGCATTTCCAAAAACAATAAATGAACTATAAGGAAAGGAAAAATTGTAGGTGTTTATATGTATATAAATATATGTATATACAGGGTACAATGGGTAAACTGTTGCCATTTTATACTTTTAATTTAGCACATGCACATGCTTTTGATTTTGTCAACTACACAGTATAGAAGGGTCAGCAGGGCACCGTCTGTAAGAATGACGCAATTCACCATGACGCAATTCACCATGACGCAATTCACTCTGCTAGAAATTTGGAAACATGCTGTACTGCTTAGCATTCACGTCAGAAGCACCAATACAAATATTTCTGAGTGGGTGTCAATCTGTGTATTTGCCATTTCCTCAAAACATGTACCGGGAATGATAAAAATCAAACATCCAGTCAACATCATGGTGTTTGGAGTCACCATTAGTGATGGTAACATTATGCTTCCATTCATCTTCCCACACAGCATCAGACTCAACACAGAAGCCTACATCAAGTGCCTGGAAGAGGTAGTGCTGCCCTTAGTCAACAAAGTGGCTGCTGGAAGACCCTATGTCTGACAACAGGACCCTGCACCATGCCACACAAGCAGGAGTACCCAGTGATGGCCGTCAGACAATTTCTGCAACCACATTAACCCTAATATCTGGCCACCTAACTCCTCAGACTGCAACCCCCTTGATTATTATGTGTGCTGCATGGTTGAGTGAGAGACCAACAAAACTTGTAACACCAAAGATGAACTAAAGGCAAAGATAATGGCAGCATTCATAAACTTAAACAAGGAGACTGTCCAGATGATTTGCAGGAGATTCCAAAGTCGTTTGGAGGCCATGGTTGAAGCCAAAGGGTAGGTTTTATTGAATAAATTTACTCTTTATTATTTCAAGATATTTTTATGTAATTTTGGTGAATGTTAAAAATGAGATGTCAGTGTTGTTTTCATTTTTGTGTAATTTAGATGACAGTTAATTCACCACACCCTGTATATATACACAGACATGACAGAAGCAAATAGACACACTCATAATCATGAAAATTTATTTAATCAGAAATTAGTCATTCAAATTATTTATTAATTGTTATATTGTAAATACAGACATGCCCTTTGCATTTTTCACTGGAGAAGATTGGAAGGAGTCCTTTCTGCTATATGGACACATATTTATCTGAGTTTATTTTTCCCTCACACTCCACCAGCTCTCATTGACCATTGCGCCAAATTGCTCCCCAGACCATCACAGAATAGTTGCTGTGTTTCATTGTCAGCTACAATCTTTTTAACATTAAATTCTTGATCACAGAATCTCCAGACCCACACTCGACCACTGTCAGGAAATACAGCAAATCTGGACTCATCAGAGAATATGACAGTGTCCCAAAATGCTAGTGGCTTCTCCATCATCTCACTGGCCCAATCTTTTACACTGACTATATCCACCTTCAGAATGACTCACAATTCAGCCTGTTTGAAATTCAGACAGTTCCAAGGCTTCTTTTGTACATGGTATGATTAACCCATTACCTCCCATAATTCTATTAACTGGAATTTTTTAATGAAACTTTGATTTCTAGCATAAAACAACCTTAGAAACACGCAGGAATGATCAAAATAACATTTCAAAAAGAAATAAGTGAGATATTGGGTGAAAAATTAGCAAACCTCACTTGAATATCAGAGAAATATACCTAGTAGATATAGCAAAAAGGTTAGATATGTGTAAATATTGACAGATAATTACGCAATTTGTAATTTTTAAGTGATCTCATATGAGATCACTGGTATGTAATGGGTTAAACAGTCACATATAGAACCAGAAACATAAAAATGTCAATTAATAAAAAATCTAAACCTTTCAAGTTAGAATAAACATAAAACAATGTTTTATGGTGTGTCTATTTACTTCTGTCATGCCTCTGTGTGTTAGTGTGTGTGTGTGTGTGTGTGTGTGTGTGTGTGTGTGTGTGTGTGTGTGTGTGTGTGTGTGTGTGTG
>NC_068990.1:56566539-56567318 GCF_001194135.2 Octopus bimaculoides | reverse complement strand
TAACACCAAATATATAGTACGTGTGTTTTTATTCGCTAAACTGGCGACATGACCATCCCCAAATACAACAATATCTGTTTTAACACATGATTTCACATCAAGAATCTTGCAAAACGAATGTATAAACATGCATATATATATATATATATATATATATATATATATATAAAACTACTTATCTTCCTTGGGATTACAGCTGTTTTGCCGCCTTCTTTATGCAATGCACTGGAAATATTATTATATGAGAAAGGTTGTAAAATGGCAGTAATCCTAAGGATAAGAAGTAGTTAAATAAATGTATTCATCTCTCATACCTGGTGGCTTTTTATGGTGTATATGCATGTGTGTGTGTGTGTGTGTGCATGTATGCAAATTTCAGTGTATTTGGTGTGAAATAAATATCAAAGATACATTGGCCCATACAGAATCTGCAGGAGCTACCCAGAGGTTTTGCCAGCTATAAATCTATTGCATTGTTGGAAACCCTTCCATGTATATCATTAGCAGGTATCTGAGAGTTACAAATGCTTCACTCCTTATCCTGTACACTTTGCCTGAGTGGGGCAGACTGGATGAGTCGTCACCTGCAGAAAAGTTTCGCTTGTGGTCTTTTATCAACAATGGCCATATATATGTGTGCCAGAATAAGCTTTCATACACACACACATATATATAGAGAGAGAGAGAGAAAGAAAGAGAGTGTACCAGTGTGTATCTATGCATATATATTTATATACGTAGACATGTGTATGTATATATATATATATATATATATATAT
>NC_068990.1:56559008-56566269 GCF_001194135.2 Octopus bimaculoides | reverse complement strand
TATATATATATATATGTATGTGTGTGTGTGTGTGTGTGTGTGTGTGTGTGTGTGTGTGTGTCTGTGTCTGTGTGTGTGTGTTTGTGTGTTTGTGATGTCCCCCCACCATCAGTTGACAACCAATGTTGGTGTGTTTATATCTCTGTGACTTAGTAGTACAGCAAAATCTCTCTGAGGACTACATTAAATGCCCATGTGTCTGTAGAATGCTCAGTCACTTGCACAAAGGGCCAACCCTAGGGTTGCCAGCATCCCAGGCAAGCTGAACTTTGGCACCCTACCAAGTATAGGTTGGACAGTTTGACTGAGGATTGGCAAGCTGGGAGGCTGCACCAGGCTCCAATCTGATCTGACAAGGTTTCTACAGCTGGATGCCCTTCCTAATGCCAACCACTCCAAGAGTGTTGTGGGTGCTTTTTATGTGCCACCAGCATGAGAGCCAGTCAGATGGTACTGGCATCAACCACACTTGAATGGTGCTTTTTACATGCCACCAGCATGGAAGCCAATCAGGTGACACTGGCATCAACTACGCTCAAATGGTGCATTTTACATGCCACCAGCACGAGTACCAATACATGCATATATCCTTTAGGAATATTTAATCAGATCTTCATGGTTAGCAATAACAATCTTTAATTCATTTCATATATACATGATTAGAGGCTTTTAATTGAAGATTATCATCTCAAGAATTTTGTCAGTCTCTCAATAGGAATAAAATCTTATTATTATAGAGCTCCTCCCCAAGTCATATAGACACCTTGGGCTGATTACCTGGTTTCTGTGGCATGTATATTCCCCACCTAGAAAGGATGCCACTCTGTCACAGGATTACTTATTTTTGCCAGCTGATTGGACTGGAACAATATGAAATGAAGAGTCTTGCTCAAAAACACGTCACCTGGTCCAGGAATCAAGACCAAATCTTATGATCAAGAGTTCAACACTCTAACCACTGAGCCATGCACCTTCAAAATTCTTTTTAGCAGCTGTGAAA
Organism: Octopus bimaculoides; assembly: GCF_001194135.2. Lineage (NCBI taxonomy): Eukaryota > Metazoa > Mollusca > Cephalopoda > Octopoda > Octopodidae > Octopus > Octopus bimaculoides. The sequence goes on along the minus strand of NC_068990.1, from coordinate 56,565,269 downwards.
AATATTTATTATCAATGCTTTCAGAAACAATTTGAATACATGCATTTTTTATATTATTTTGCTTAAATCTGTAATATAGATATGCTACATCTCAGTCAACAACAATTCTCTACTTGAGTGGGTCAGGATACTACAAAAATCAACTTAAAAATTACTTAACAGATCCTATCAGGTGATGCTATGAAGTTAGACATGGCTTGGGCCATCTTTTAACTGAAATATATCCAAGTTTTATAAGTTTTTATATATTTAAGTTTTATATATCATATCAATAGATGTAGGTTTATTTAGCTGCCTGAAAAGATTTCTTGGATTAGTTTTCTTTTTTCCATCTTCCCTACTGTGCTGCAAATAATGATTATCAGTTACATTAGCTTAAATTTAGCCATAGTACATGTTTAATAAAGACCTCTTACATGTATAAGTTCCTAACTTCAATAGTTTGTTCTACAATGATCTTTTTGTTTTTTTTTCTAAAAATAATGATACAACTAACTTATCGATCTGTTCTGGCTATGCAATTTTGTTAATAGACTGTTTGTTCTACAATACACAATCAAACTTTTGAATTAATTCATGTAATTTTAACGGATCTTTTTATAGAATCTATATAATTTTATATAATTTATCAAATAATTTATTATATAAATATTTTAAATAAATATATTTTATACATTTCCTAGTATGCTTTTGTTATTGACCACATTTAGTCTAATATGGATAAGAATATTTTGAAATTTTAAATATTCACTTATATAGGAAATAGCTGGAGAAAATCTTGTGTTCTTATTAATGTTATTTGCCTGACTTTATCATTATTTATCTATCAATTTTTTCTCTAAGCATTATTAGAATTTGATGATAATATATAAAATTATGAGAATTTCATATTCAGCTAAAATTCTCTTTAACTTTTGAATGAAATTTATTTGTATTCCTACACTAGTCTGAATTATTCCCTAAATACTTAAGAATATTTCTCTCTAAAGCAACATTTGGAACTTCAGAAAAACAGGATCAGTGAAAAGATCAATTACAAAGCATCTTTTTACTTGGTGGGTATTCTCTTTGTATTTGATACAAACACAGTTTGGTTCCAGTGAGTCATGCACCATTTTATGTTCACTGCTAGCAGCTGTAGACAAAAGAATTACAAGAGATATTTATCAGTGATCCCTTAACCTCAACATTTAAAATCTATTAAAACAATAATACTGAAGGTTCCTGATGACCACCACCACCAACACCACCATCAGTAACAATACACCTTCTAGCAGACATAGTATTGAAATTGGTAACATGTTGAGTAAGAACTTGGCACTTTTCTTATGGTCAACATTAATTCAACAACCCTTTTACAAAACATTTCAGGCTGTCAATACAGAATAAAATCCATCTTCAAACAAATGTCCAAATTGGTCAAGCCTTTGTTATTTTTCTCCTCCCAGCAAACTATCTTACTTGCAAAGCATTCCCCAAATCCTCCCGAGATCAAATACACACTAAATCTTTGCTTTATTACTTTCATCCTAAATTAGAACAAATAAAAATAATTCTTTGCTTAATTCCCTATGTTACTACGAATGAAATAACAGCAATTCTTATCAGTTTTTTGTTTTTGTTTTTGTTTTTTTTTTATAGAAAATGTTCAAGGAAATTGGCTAAATTGTTATAATATGAAATGCTAATGTGTACGATAATACATAATGTAATTACCTTCATAAAATCTTCAACTGTTAGTTCTCTACATGTGTGTTGAGATGAAAGAAAGAGGCTCTGGGTTATTTCACCACAGAGATTTAATTTTTCTCATAGGTCTGGTTAGTAATCAACTAATATTGAAATACCAAAGAATTTCAATATCTACTGTAAGAGATGAATTAAAAGATTACTACTTTTATTTATTCATAACTAACATCTTCATTTTCCTTTCATCTCTTCTTCCATGTTAGATTAAGTTAAAATTTCTCCATATTAGTTTCAGTTAAAATGTACTATTTAACCATTTATAACAACAACAATTCAGGAATACTTCAAGACAAGATGTTGTTGTCATTGTGAAAACGTTGACATGCCAATAGTGATGTGTCTCTTAATTCTCAGCCAAACTACTGACTTTACTAGGAGCACATATTTTCTTTGATTATTCCTAGATAAGAAAATATTCAAGATTTCAAGACTTTCAGTTTCTTACAAAAACGAAAGGGTTAGTAAACTAAACAGCAGCCAGGACCCATTTTAATACAGGACCCATTTTAATACAGGATCCATTTTAATACAGGGCCCATTTTAATACAGGACCCATTTTAATACAGGACCCATTTTAAGTGGCTTCTCCTTCAACTCTCAAAGTGTATATTCTTATTCCATTTGTAACAATCAGTATATTATGAAAGTATATCTGTTTCCATTATATTTCATGAACATGCAGCAACAAACTACCAATTCATAAGTCAAACTAGAAACAAAATAGGGGTGAGAGTCACGTATTCTTTCAGTGGCCATATTCCTTTCAGAGTTCTGAGGTGAGTTCAAGATCTTAATGAACCATTACTTGAATTTGCACAAGCCAATAAGGACTCTATATGGTTACCCTACTGGCTAAAATTATCAACCAAATCATCATCACCACCACCACCACCACTATATATATATATTTATATATATATATATATATATATATATATATATATCATCATCATCATCATCATCATCGTTTAACGTCCGCTTTCCATGCTAGCATGGGTTGGACGATTTGACTGAGGACTGGCAAGCCAGAAGGCTGCACCAGGCTCCAATCTGATCTGGCAAAGTTTCTACAGCTGGATGCCATTTCTAACACCAACCACTCCAGAGTGTAGTGATATATATATATATATATATATATATAATAGAGCTAATAGTAAGGGATTATCAATCTGGGCAAAATACTCCATAAACTCTCTGTTGGCATACCAGGCTAACAGTATTGTTTAGATTAATGAAGACCTCCAAGTATTCTTATGGTAGGGTCCAAGGTTATGGTTCATTACAATTCTGTACTGCAAATCTGTGGGTGGGCTCCAGACAAACTGGTTTTACACAGAGTGATGTATAAGACAAGGTATAAATAATGTTCATTACATATTTTCCCTTTATGAATACAAATTTGGCTTACAGCTGTTTCTAGTAGTCATTATACGTACGTTGCTGATAGGTTTATTGAAATGGTCTATTAACCAACTGAGAATAATTGAACAACCTAAAAAAGTTAATGCTACATTCATCAGAGCCATTTCTGGTTATAACACGGATAATATATCCAGGCAGATACTGTTCAAGCACTTCATTAAAATCCAAGTTATGGCTAATTACATTGAATAGTAAAGGGCACTTAGAATTATTTGTGGTAAGCAATTCTAATGTATTTCATCTGATGGGTAAATCCTGGGTTTGCTTGATTTGGTAATAAATATGGTAATGCCTCAATATATGAATTGATTTGTTCCTGGCGACTGCATATAGAGCAAAAACTCATAAAGTAGAGCAATAATTTCCCATAGTAGCAATATTATAAATCGTAATTCATTCCCAGAAAAATATTTTACCTATAGAATTTATGGTACTTATAAATAAATGGTAATAAAACAACAGTAGAATGTACAAAATATTTTATGTAAAGTAAAAGTAATATCGAGATCATTTATAATAAAATATATTATTATCATGACAGTCCCATGAAAGGGAAGAATGCTACTGCTATTTAGCCCTAGGAAACACCATTTCCTGTTGGCCATGAAACATTTTCTGTGTCCTTATGTTTTCAAAGGTGGAGATAAGCACCTCCACCCTGCAAAGCCAGCATCCAGAGATTAGTTTCAGAGTCATTGCTCATCATCAGTCTGGATTAGCATGGCTTGCTATCTCCCCCTTTGAAAACATAAGGACATAGAAAATGTGTCATGGCCAACAGGAAGCGGTGTTTCCTAGGGCAAAATAGCAGTAGCATTCTTCCCTTTCATTGGACTGTCACATTAAGTTGACAACATACCATCACTTTATCGTGCGGCTATTGTATAAATCTCTCTGAGAGATTTAGAAATGTAGTATTAATATTATTATCGTTATTATTATAATCATTTTCTGCATCACTTTCATTTGCACTAGACTCACTCACACCATCACTTGTAGATGTGATCACTGATTCACAAGCACTCATAGATGGACTTGTAGATTTCTTTTTAAAAAACAAATCTAGAGTGGTTGGAACACTTCTGATCACAAAGTCTGCACTAACTGACCTTAGACAAATAAACAACAATGATAATAACTTTAGCAACAATGAATAAGCAATTAATTAAATAGATACATTCTTACATAAACAACACAGATTAAACTCATTATGAACAGAATAATTAACATTTAGAATATATTTTAGAGATATTTTCTCCAAAATCAAACCAATAGTAACTTAACAACATGTTGGCTTCAAATGTTGGTACAAGGCCAGCAATTTCGTGGAAGTGGGTAAGTCAATTACATTGACCTTTGTGTTCAAGTGTTACTCATTTTATCGACCCCTGAAAGGATGAAAGGTAAAGTTAACCTTGGTGGAATTGAAACTCAGAACATAAAGATGGTTGAAATGCCACTAGCAAAGTTGACCTTGGCAGAATTTGGACTCAGAACATAATGGGAGACGAAATACCACTAAGTATTTCACCCAGTGTGCTAAAGTTTCTGCCAGCTCATCGCCTTAACATGCTAAGGATTCTGCTAACTCACCACCTTATCACTTAACAACATATTAAATAGCCTTACAATGCAAAGTGTATTTTATCAGTTATATATGATACAAATTATGAATAGACTGAAACAAACACCATATCTCCCTAAATTCGAATTAAGTTGAATTGGTGGTCAAACATAGTAAATAAAATTAAGCTACAAAAGTAGAAATGTTGAAGAGATTTAAAAATTATAATGAATTGATGTCCCTTACAAAATATATTATGATAATAAGTAGGCACAGACATGGCTGTGTGGTATGATGCTTGCTTCCCAAACACATGGTTCCAGGTTCAGTCCCACTGTGTGGCACCTTGTGAGTGGATTTGGTAGGTAGAAACTGAAAGAAGCCCGTCATATATGTATATTTATGTGTGTATCTGTGTTTGCTCCCCCACCACACTGTCACTTGACAACCAATGTTGGTTTGTTTATGTGTCCATAACTCAGTGGTTCAGTAAGAGAGGCCAATAGAATAAGCACTAAGCTGACAAAGAATAAGCCCTGAGGTCAATTTCTTCAACTAAAACCCTTTAAGGTGGAACTCCAGCATGGCTGCAGTCAAAATGACTGAAACAAGTAAAATAACAAAATGAATAAAAGAACTGACGTCCCTTGCAAAATATATTGTAATAATTAAAATGAATTTAAAATGTATGAAAAATCTATAATTAATTGTTGTAGTAACTAATTGTTGTAGTTTCTCTGCATAAAACAATGTATTACATCATGTTTAATTACCCGAGTGTCCTGAGTATGCCTTTATGTTGCATCCATTAATGGGGCCCTGGTTCAGGAGTTCTAATGTTTTGAGAAGCATGGAACCACTTCTTAGCTGTTATAGTTCCCAAGTCTACTGATATGGAGTAGTAGCAGCCATTGGGATTCCAGCTATGGGTTAATTAGCATGTAACTAATTAAGCCAGAGTAAGTTGAATTCATGGGATGCAGTATAGTGAATGGGAACTATTCTAGCAAATGAATTTTATTGAATCAATGGCAAACATCTCTAGATACTGAACAGATGAACAGATACTGAAGTGATGAACAGATACTGAACAGAAAAACAGATATTGAACAGATGAACAGATACTGAACAGATGAACAGATACTGAACAGATGAACAGATATTGAATAGATGAACAGATACTGAACAGTTGAACAAATACTGAACAGACGAACAGATACTGAACAGACGAACAGATACTGAACAGATGAATAGATACTGAACAGATGAACAGATACTGAACAGATGAACAGATACTGAAGTGATGAACAGATACTGAACAGAAAAACAGATATTGAACAGATGAACAGATACTGAACAGATGAACAGATATTGAACAGATGAACAGATACTGAACAGACGAACAGATACTGAACAGACGAACAGATACTGAACAGATGAATAGATACTGAACAGATGAACAGATACTGAACAGATGAACAGATACTGAACAGTTGAACAGATACTGAACAGACGAACAGATACTG
>NC_068990.1:56553724-56558698 GCF_001194135.2 Octopus bimaculoides | reverse complement strand
GAACAGATACTGAACAGATATTGAACAGATGAACAAATACTGAACAGATGAACAGATACTGAACTGATGAACAGATACTGAACAGAAAAACAGATATTGAACAGATGAACAAATACTGAACAGATACTAAACAGAAAAACAGGTATTGAACAGATGAACAGATACTGAACAGATATTGAACAGATGAACAAATACTGAACAGATACTGAACAGATGAACAAATACTGAACAGATGAACAGATACTGAACAGATACTGAGCCAATGGGCAGATTCTGAATAGATGAACAGATAACAAATTGTTGTCAGAATCAACCAGTTCTGTTAGTGAACTATTGCTATCATCTCTAGACATGGTGGATACAGTTGAAATATTTCAACTATCAAAAGACCAACGTAACTGAAACCTAAACCAGATGTAAACGATGCATCACTTGGTCAGGATGTCTGGCATGGAGGAATTGCATTGATCTGAGAAAGTTGCTTAACCGGATGATTTACTTAGTATGATGACAGAAAAAAAAATGTATTTTGTTGCAAAATCTGGGATGGGCTGTTTACCAGACATTTGTCTTTTATTATATAGAATAGATCCATTGAAATTTTGTGATGTCTTACATAATTTTCCTTTATCTTTGAATTGTATATTTGCTTCAACTCTCATTCATCCTTACCAAAATAAATGTCTTAAGATTATTCTTTCATCAATGTCAATATATTTCACTCTTAACATTTATTTACAATATTTCTCTGTGTTATTATCTTCATCAATATACTGCTTTATTCTCTTGTGATATTATACTATAGTCTAACACAGTAGGACATTTCCATCATTTACTGTTTACTGGACACTTCAGCAATTTCGGCACCTTATAATTGCTGTGCTCCCTCTTAAGTGGTGCCAAGTTACATTGATGTTAGCTAGCACTGTCTGAGTATCTAGATCCACAAGTGCAACATGCTTCTATCATACACAAAAGCAACAAACAGAAAATTTCAAATACACATGAAACAGTATTTAGCTAAGAAGGGGATATAATGTAATAGCGTTTAATATTGTGAATCAGTAATTAAAAATATTCTCTTTTGATTAAGCATTAATCAAGTCTGTGAGTGGGAGGATTTATTGTCAGCTAACATTCTCAAGTGTCTTACTGGTATTTGATAATTTTGATGAAAGAGATGGATTGTTTGAGGTGGTGAAACATTTCTGTTACTTTAATATTACCTGTTAATTTAATTTCATGCTTTTACATTGGATTAGTATTAATAATTTGACAAGGTTAAAATTTGTTATTGAAAAGGAAATTAATGCTGTTATGGTTATGATAGCTTACAAATTTGGGAAATTTACACTTATATTATTTTTTTAAAAAAAGTTAATACAGGTGCAATTTAAAGTGTGAACATTGTTCTCTCATACTGAAAGTTGCAAAACCCCCTTAGCAATATACTTCATTATTTTCAATTTTTAGTCAATGGAAGTCAAAGATGGGGTTAGAAATAGTTGCCAAATATCCCTCAAATCACATACCAGAACTTCATAAAAAAAAGAAAGTGCAGTCCTTGATACACTTTTGGTGAAGAAACAAAAACTATGTAGTCACAACTAAGATAGTTGTGATCAAAGGTTTGTTTAATCAAGGTCAGTCTGAGATGCAACAACAAATGATCCAAAAAAAATAATAATTTTTCAACTATTTGAGACAAGTTTTCAGTCAGAAAATTTGTGACTTATGACAAACTGTGATTTCATTCTCTTCATAAATAAAGTTTTATTATTCTGCATACCTAAATCTACCAAACTGGCAACAATTTCATATATTATGGTCGAATGCTAGCAATAGAAGAATCAAAGGAAATGCTTTATAAAAGTGGCAACGAAATCTTCTTCACATCGCATGCTAGCATCTGTCTTTGAAAATAGGATAACAATACACTGGAAAATGTAATCACACTTGGAATACTTTTTATCTTACATCTTTTTAACGAAGGCTGATTTAAATATACTTAGGTCCTTCTGTATTGTGAGATGCATAAGGTAACAAGCTTCCATCAGTGTAGTCAATCTGCTGCATTTTAAGCCACTTTTGTCCACTTGGTACTCATGCATTTGGAGTCCTCCTGGAATGTCCATTGCCAGATGTTCTTGGGCTGACTCTTTTCATTTTCCTTATTTCACTGTTCCCAACATTTCAGTTTTCGCATGTCAAATTTGCTGGCAGACACATAGTACGACCTGCAAGGAGAAATCAATGCAGTGCCACAAAGATTTGTGGTGACTGAGATTTGCTTTACAAAAGAATTTCTACATTTGTAATTTTGTCTTCTTAGATAACTTTGAGGACCTTTTGTATTCATTAATGTTGAAACGTGTCCCACTTCTTGACCAGCTTTCTTGTCATTTTCTATGATTTATTGTCATACAAAACTGTTGGTTGAGTTATAGCATTCTATGGATGGATCTTTGTTAATTCCACTTTCCAATAAAGGTCACTTCCACTCTACAATACAGTGCAGTAGCTCTGCCAATTCCATTGGCTGTGAAACATGAAACAATCAAAGCTAAATTGTGATTAAGCAAAAAACAAGCTCCCACAATATGCAGTACCCTGTTCTAATGATAATAAAATCCATAGGCTCTGTACAAACCAAAATAAACAAAAACCACTGAAACAGCTACTATTAAAGTAGGTAGCATTCCAATATATAGTGGCTAAAATTTTCTTCCATATATAAAAATGATGTTTGTTAAACATACCAACATTAGAACCTTCATGTTTATATATGCTGTGGTATAGTAGAAGGTGATGGATGTAGCAAAATAGCAAAGATGTGAATTCTAAAATTTCGCTGTGCCAAAATATTTGTTGAAGTATTTATTACTGATGTTAACATTAAAAATAAAATTTAAAATTCATTTACAGAATCAGTTTAAAGTATTTCTTTACATAAGTATTTTGTAGTTATACAGGTAAGATTTCTATGTAAGGAATTAGTGAAAACTCAACCAATTTTAAACACTTCAATAAAGTTGAAAGGATCTTTACATTTAAGCTGATGTGACAATAGGATAATAGACATCTATCTATCTATCTATCTATCTATCTATCTATCTATCTATCTATCTATCTATCTATCTATCTATCTATGTGTATGTATGTATGCATATATATATATATATATATATATATATATATATATATACTAGCTTTTAAGCCACCCTATCAGGCAGATTTTAAGTTAGCTCCTGTGGAATGCTCATCATTGGGCCTTGGACCCAACAATGACTCTCCACGCATTGAGTACATATTAAATTTTATTAAACTTCAACAATATTTTTCAAGCAACGAACAATTTTCATCAAAGCAATGATATAATTTGTCAAAATGGAAATTATTGCAAAGCTGCATGATAAACAACATATTGTGTCTTCCCATTCGGGATCAGTACAAATAGCTTTCTCTATTCCCTACCCTTGAACAACCAGCATATAGCTGGCTGTAGGCAACAATAAACTTACCTTTTAAAAGTTCTATGATAATTCTTCTGCCACCACTTACTTTACAGACAATTTGATGTACGTAGGGCCTTACTTTTCATACAAACAATTATTTGTAGTAGCTAATATGTATCTAAACAGCTGTTCATAGTTTGAAGGAAAATTACACCACTGTTGCTAAACACTGTTTTAAAGTGTGATTTTTATGGTTTGGAATTGTTCTTAATGTATTTGACCATAAAGATGTTTGAAATTTAATATTCTTTAGTACTTTTTAAGGTAATAATAGAATTAGTCGAATCTATTTTCATGCAGTCAGAGTGCGCTAAGTTTCCATAGCTCCGACGACATGAAAATAGGTCCGACAAATTTTATTAATATCTGAAAAAATACTAAGTTTCCAATATTTTTATGGTAGAGAGTTATGAAAGGTAATATTATATGAAAGAGTGATTTCAATACATGAATCAGTTCTGAACGTTATGAAGCAGATGTTATGGTTAAATTACTTGATCCAGTTATAATATTTAGAGAAAGTTTTTTTCAAAATGTTTATTTTGGAAATTACTTTTGGAAATAGTTATATTTAGAGAAATATTTTTGTCAAAATGTTAGGATTAAGAAAAACACCAAGAATGAAGAATAGTAGAGAGGTCATTGAATAGTGAGAGAGGGGTAAAACATGAGGAATAGTAGAAGTGTTATTGAATAGTGAGAGAGTGGGTCCGAGGAGTAAAGTTGAAAAAGTGTGACATACTGATATTCACTTTTGCTTTTATTATTATAGATATATATATATACAAAGAGAGAGAGAGAGTGAGAAAGAGAGAGATATGCATATACATACATATATATATGTGTGTGTGTGTGTGTGTGTGTGTGTGTGTGTGTGTGTGTGTGTGTGTGTGTGTGTGTGTGTGTGTGTAGCCAATGTTTTTGACTACCAAGATTAGTCTGTTAGTTGTACACACTCACACATAAACCAAAGTGGACCATGGACATCTATATTTTGTAAATAAAAGCTTTTATTTCGTTTTATTTATTTTATTATTAATATATTCCATTATTTTCATTATTTATTTTATTATTAATACATTCCATTATTTTCCTTATTTATATCCTTTATTTTTATTCTAATATACTTTAATTCATTAGTATTATTATTATTATTATTATTATTATTATTATTGTATATAAATAAAAATAAAAATGTTATCGCATGCACACACACACATACACACACACACACACAATAAACACACTTTCATTTGCTTAGTCTCTTGGAGTATTTCAACTGATTAAAATGTAAACTCTGTAATGTCCATTTTGCCCTGAAGATCTTCCACCCAAGATACTCAAAATACAAACTTATATTATTATATATATTTCGTAATTTAAATTGTGTGTGAAGTGAAACAATTGTAGGCAATGTTAATTAATTAATAAATTAATTTATATCCTTTGAATCTCTCCA
>NC_068990.1:56546072-56552504 GCF_001194135.2 Octopus bimaculoides | reverse complement strand
ATAATAATAATAATAATAATAATAATAATAATAATAATAATAATAATAATAATAATAATACTGTCTATGTGATCTCAAATTTTAAAGCAAACACATAATTTTCTTATGGTTTCTTAAACATTCACTTGAACAAAACTGTACAAATCCAAATATATGGTACCCTAGGCATAACACCTACATGAACTTCTAACTTGTTGTCTCTTGAGGTCTCTGGGTGAGACTTGGATCCAACTTGTACAAATGCAAAACAAAAGTCAAACATAAAATAATAATAATAAAAGTATTAGAATAAAAGTTAAGGTAATGACAGATATGTCTTAAATTGGTTCTGTGAGTGAGTGTATGGGAGAGAGGAAAAAAGGGAATAAAAATAAAATAAAATAGAGGTAACAGAGTAAAGAATAATAAGATATTGTAGAGGTTAGAGGTCAAACAAAGAAGTTTCAGTAGAGTGGGGGTGGAAGGCCAATCTAAGTAAGATTATAAGGACAATAGTTTAGTGCAGATATTTAAAATTGTATTTCAAGCTTCATAGTCATTAAATGATATGAGATAAAGGATTAAGACTTAAATGTAAAATTCAAAATTAAAATTGAAAATTAAAAATTAAAACCTAAGCTTAAAATTACAAAGTAAGAAAACTAAAATCTAAAAAAAACTATAAAAATTGAAAATTATTGTGTTGAAATTAGCTAGTTTCTTATTTCTTTATTGCCCACAAGGGGCTAAACATAGAGGGGACAAACAAGGATAGACAAAGGATTAAGTCGATTACATCAACCCAGTGCGTAACTGATACTTAATTTATCGACCCTGAAAGGATGAAAGGCAAAGTCGACCTCGACGGAATTTGAACTCGGAAAGTAACGGCAGACGAAAAACCGCTAAGCATTTCGCCCAGCATGCTGACATTTCTGCCAGCTCGCTGCCTTAATTAGCTAGTTTCTAAGATAGTTATGTTGATAGAGAGGTAAGGGAAAAAAGAAGAGAGTGTATACATTTTTTTATATATATACATACATATAAATGGACATATTTTCACACATACATACGTACATACACATGCCTACACATAAGCATACATATAAGGTGTGCACATATGCTGAGACCCGCTTTGGTCATGACTGACCATGGGATTTCACCTAGAAAGTTACCCTCCCGGGCACAAGTCTGGGCAAGGTTGTTTTATGGAAGACCAGCAGTCACTCATGCATACCGGCCTCTCCTCTCCACGCCACCAGCGTTATCCAAGGGAAAGGCAAAGGCCCATACAGCTTGGCACTAGTGATGTCGCAACTCATTTCTACAGCTGAGTGAACTGGAGCAACATGAAATAAAGTGTCTTGCTCAAGAACACAACACACAGCCTGGTCTGGAATTCGAACTCACAACCTCATGATCATAAGCTCTAACCACTGAGCCATGCGCCTTCACATGTGCACATACACATATGTACACGCACACACACACATATACATACATATATATACATACATATTGAAACAACTATGGATGGATGTATTATACATGTTAATTTTGTTTACATTTGGATCTATGGGAGAATTTAAAGGTCTGATAGAACCTATGACAACATGTAGAAAAAGCTTTGTTTTGTTTATTTAGTAATTGCAGTGAGTTATATATTAATATTTGGAAGGCTTCTTTAAGACATAGTCCACAAGCCTTCCAAATATTAATACATAACTCACTGCAATTATGCAGTACCATGCAGTGGGACTGAACCCAGGACCTTGTGGTCGGAAAGCAAGCTTCTTTCCACACAGCCACTACTGCACCTACATATTTGTGTGTTTATATGAGATATTTGTATTTCTTATATAAATTCCAGATATGTACCATGCTTAAACTGATACTATAATAGCTTAATAAGCACATGTTAAACCCTTCTATAAATTTAGCAAAATAAGAATAGAGACATTCTAATCTGTTACTTCCAATTTCGAAATGCTGAGAAATTCTTCAAATATTTTTCTATGAGCAAAGTTTATGTCTTGTATGTTTTATATACACAACACACACATATGTGCAGTATATTATGTGTACATGTGTCCACACATATCTGTGTGTGTGTCTCTGAGTGTTTGCATGTGTGTGTGTGTGTGTACCATAATTATGTGGATAAATATTTCGTAGTTATACTGAAAATATTTATTGTGTAAGAGATTAGCTTTAGGGCCTAATAAATATGGAAAATATCAGATACTATATCCAATGATATTTAATTACAATTAATATGAAGATTCACTTTAAAATTAAATCAACCCTAATATTGAAATATTTATGTCTATATATACAATATATTCTCTCTTGGACACAATATGTTTCTATTAATCAGATTTTCATGCAATCTATTATCACCTGATGGCTTTACCTGCAGTTCTCCAAAGAGAATAGAAATTGGTATTTGCTGCTTATATACGCTTTAGGATAGTAGAAGGTGATGTATCTACTCAAGTATCAAAAATGTGAATTTTAAGATTTCGCTGTGCCAAAATATTTGTAAAAGTATTTATTGCTGACGTTGATATTAAAAATGAAATTTAAGATTAATTTACAGAATCGGTTTAACAAATTTCTATGCATAAATATTTTGTACTTTTACAGGAAATATTTTTATGTAAGGAATTAGTGAAAAGTCAAAAGACAACTGAACAAATTTTAACTCGTCAGTAAAAGTTAATAGAACCTTTACATTTATGGAGATGTGATAATCAGGGCTGGTGCTAGGAAGTGTGGGGCCTAATTAGAGAATTGTCAGTGGGGTCGCCCACTCTACAAAAGCTGAATATTGATGCTTTATGCTTTGTAAAGCATTCCAGTCTCATCCAAATAACATTGAGGGCTTGACGCTCTGCCATTGGCTACAATGATATACTAAAAATGCATCATAGTATCCCTTGCTCAAGCATGGGCATGGAGGCCCTCTTTTGGTGCAGAGACCCTCTCTTGGTGCTGGGCCCAATTTGAACAAATGTCTAATTGGCTTAAAACTGGCCCTGGTGGTGATAGCCAACTATGTGAATCTGATTACCAAGATATTGTATGTATGTATGTATGCATGTATGTATGTATGCATGTATGTATGTATGTATGTATGTATATATATATATATATATATATATATATATATATATATATATATATATATATATATATATATATATATATATACAGGTGATGTTTTGGACTATCATATATCATTCTGAAGATTAGTGTTAATTTTACTTCTGAACACACTTGTATATATGGATGTACGCATGCATAGAAATCTTATATGTGTGTGTGTGTATGAGTATGTATATATATCCCTATAAATACATGCATAAAATGCAAACACGCAAACATATCTTTGTATAAAATTATATGTATGCATTTGTATGTGTTTGTATGTGTGTGTGAGTTTATATGTGTGTGTAGATTTTATACATTATACATATATTTATACATATGCACATGCATATATGTGCGCATACACACATACACTCATACAAACACATGCACATATATTAATCAAGGAAATTCCAACTTAGTCTGAATTTCATGTTTAATTATGTGCAATTTTTACAATTTTACAGTTTTATAATCTCCTAATATAATAATGAGCATAGTGTTTTTATATATTAGTGTATATATATATATATATATATGTCCAAAATCACAGGGTAGGAGTAGGGTGGAATAGAGGAAAGAGTAGCATAAGTGAAGGGAGGGGAGAGAAAATAGTAATTCAGTGAAGGAGAAGTAGTGAGAATAATAGTCCTGACTGAGAGAGAGAGGGAGAGAAAGTAATAGCAATGAGAGAAAGAAAGTGGCAAAGAGTGCGTCGTGTGTCTTCTATTTTTCTCCATCACAACATACGAATGAGAAAGGAAGGGGTGATAGATAAGTATCAAAGGAAGGGGTGAAAATAATCAGCATTTCAACTCTGTGTGAGTATATGTGTGTGTATGTAAAAGGGAGGTATGTGAATGTTTGTGTGTGTATGTGTGTGTGTGTGTGTGTGTGTGTGTGTGCGTGTGTGTGTATGTGTGTGTGCAATGGAAATGGGATGGTTAACGTTCAACACTGAAAAGAAAAATCAAACAGCATTTCAAATCTGTTTGAGTATATGTGTGTATGTGTGTGCATATACAAAGGAAGTATGTGAATGTTTGTATCTGTGATTATTATGTACCTTATTTTATACTTTATGTATATATAAAATACTACATTTTTGACAGCACAAGGTCAGCTAGTATGTGATTGTTTGTGTGCCTTAGAGTCAACCTAGCAAAAACCAAAGTCTTAATAAGTAGGAAAGCAGACAAAACCACAAATCCCTTCTGGCCCTGCTTAATCTGTAGAAAAGGTGTAGGTAGGAACTCCATAAGATGTACCCAGTGTAAGCTATGGACACATAAGAGGTGCAGCAATATCAAAGGAAGGTTAACTGGGAAGTTAGTTTTGTGTGTGGCAAATGCTCAGGAGCAATAAACACTGAAAATGTGCAGAGAACAGCTTCTGTCACATTCCAGTGGGGAAAAACTAGAAGTAGTTGATAGCTTCCATTACCTAGGTGACCAAGTTAGTAGCGAGGGTGGATGCTCTGAAAGTGTAGCTGCTAGAAAGGATAGCCTGGGCAAAGCTCAGAGAGCTCCTACCTCTGCTAGTGACAAAGGGCTTTTCGCTTGGAGTAAAAGGTAGACTGTATGATGCATGTGTGCGAACAGCGATGTTACATGGCAGTGAAACATGGGCCGTGACTGCTGAGGACATGTGTAAGCTTGCAAGGAATGAAGCCAGTATGCTCCGCTAGATGTGTAATGTCAATGTGCATACTCAACAGAGTGTAACCGCCCTGAGAGAAAAGTTGGACTTAAGAAGCATCAGATGTGGTGTGCAAGAGAGATGACTTTGCTGGTATGGTCATGTGTTGCAAATGGATGAGGACAGCTGTGTGAGGGAAACTGCAGAAGCGGTAGACCCAGGAAGACCTGGGATGAGGGGGTGGTGCACGACCTTCGAACATTGGGCCTCACCGAGGCAATGACAAGTGACCGAGACCTTTGGAGATATGCTGTGCTTGAGAAGACCCAGCAAGTCAAGTAAGACCATAACCATGGCCTATGCCGGTGCTATATAACCGTCCCATTTAAGAGTACCCTTCAGTCATTGGACAATAAACTATGCTTGCAAAGACCTATTGAGGCAAGTGAAATCACTGTCGTGGCTGATGACAGTTCTGCATGATTGGCACCCGTGCCAGTGGAACGTTAAAAGCACAATTTGAGTGTGGTCATTGCCAAGGCTGCTGACTGGCTCCTATGCCAGTGGCACGTAAAAAAGTACCATTCAAATGTGGTTGTTGCCAGTGCCGTTGGACTGGCTTCTGTGCACATGGCACGTAAAAAACATCATTTGAGCATAGCCAATCCCAGTACTGCCTGACTGACCTTCATGCCGATGGCACATAAAATCACCCTCTACACTCTCAGAGTGGTTGGCATTAGGAAGAGCATCCAGCTGTAGAAACTTTGCCAGATCAGATTTGGAGACTGGTGCAGCCTTCTGGTGCGCCAGCCATCAGTCAAACCATCCAACTCATGCCAACATCGAAAGTGGATGTTAAATGGTGATGATGATGATGATGATGATGATATATATTCGTAAATAATAATGATATCTTATAAGCGATCACCATGTATTCACTAAGGAAAATAGTTTAATCCTGGGGTATATAAGCCCTTGACAGAAGCTTCAGGCTTATAGAATATTATTGTTTACAGATTTGTCACTCATCACCATTTCCCAATTCATCACAGATATATATTTATATATATATATATTAAATGATATATATTTATACATACATATATATAACAAATCATATGCATTTCTACATACATATATACATACATACACACACACACACATATATATATACATATATATATATATATATATATATATATATATATATATATATATATATATATATATATATATATATATATATATATATAGGATGACCTTCTTTCAGTTTCCGTTTACACTCATAAGGCTTTGGTTTGCAAAAGGGTATAGTAGAAACACACACCCAAGGTGATACACAGTGAATCTGGGAGCTGAACCCAGAATAATGTGGTTGGGAAGCAAGCTTCTTACCACACAACTTCACCTGCACCTATATGTGTGCGTGGTAGAATTCATATATATCTTTGAATGTTTTTGAACTTATGTGTTTAGAATTGTGTGATTTTATAAATTCCTATGTGCAGGTTGTGTATATATTTGTAAACGTATTTTGTGTTCTATGTGCACAGCTATATGATGTAATTCAAGTATATGTATATATATGTGCGAGTGTGTGCATGTGTTCATGTATAAATACATGTCTATATATATATATGTATATATACACACACACACACA
>NC_068990.1:56542912-56544979 GCF_001194135.2 Octopus bimaculoides | reverse complement strand
GTATATACATAAATATATATATATATACATAAATGTATATATATACATAAATATATATATGCATAAATATATATATACATAAATTTATATATATGTATATATACACACACACACATATATATATATATATATATATATATATATATATGCACACACACACACACACACACATGTATACATATTACATATTACATACATATGCACGCTAGCATGCAGTCACACATTCATATACAGATTATGCTAAAATTAATGCAAGCCTGCCTGCAGTCTGTATACAGATGTGTTTTTGTGTAACGCTTATATGGCATTGCCTATGCATCTGTGAGCATGCAGGCATGTGAGCATAAGTGCATACATGCATATACATATGTCTGTTAGGAAGCAAGTCTGAGAATCTCACTAATGAATTGGTCAGTGGAGAAGTGCTGGCCATAGCAGTGACAATTCAGAATAAGTAAGCCACACTAGGACAGATGGTCATTAGGCTGGACTATAGGTAGGAATGATGCGATGTATGTATGTATGTATGTATGTATGTATGCATGTGTAAATATGTATGTGTATGTTCAAGAGTATTCATATATGTGTGTGTGTGTAATATATGTGAGGCCATAAGGCAGACAGAGTCTTAAGAAGTTATGGGTGGTGTGGGGTGAGGACGGTGGAAGGGGGTTCCGAGGTGGAATGGCGTTGCCCTTAGTAGCTTCGATACAGAAGGACAACTGAGATGTGAATCAAAGAAAAACATAAGGATGTAAAAGAAGGAAGAAAAATTACATTGTGTGGGATGGGGGTAGATGGGGGAGGGCAGTGGATTAAAGAAAATAGATAGGTGAATAGATAAATAGATAGACAGAGGGAGAGAGAGAGACAGACAGAGAGAGAGACGGAGAGAGAGACAGAGAGAGAGACAGAGAGAGAGATAGTGGTATGGACAGATATCAAAATAGATAGGTAGATCAGTAAATAGATAGATAAGTAGACAGATATTTAATCTGTGAATATATATATATACACATAAATGTGTGTTTACACACACACACACACAGACAGACACACACACACACTCACACATACATACTCACACATATATATATACTTAGACACACATATATATACACATTCATAAGCACATACACACTCACATATATATATACTTAGACACACACACATGCACACATAAACTCACACATATATATATACACATAAGTATGTATATGATAGATAATGAGATGAATGGGTTAAATGCTGTTTTTTTTTTAATTATAAATAATGATGTTACCATTGTTATTAGCAATGGTTGTTGTTGTTGTTGTGGTCATCAGTGGTGGTGGTGGTGGTGGTGGTGGTGATATTGTTGTTGAAGTTATGATATTGTACCATGTGGCTTTGTACACCTTGTACTTTTTGTCATCCTTACTGCTGATGATGATGATGATGGTATAATTGATATTTACAATGTTGTTTTTATTCTTGTTACTGACATGGTACTTGTAGGTTTTATTATTGTTATTAGCAGTGATAGCCCTGAAATCTCAGATTTCAAGTAATGCTGCTACTGCTGCTGCTGCCGCTGTTGTTGTTTTATCATTGTTTGTGACAGTAGCTTTTTGTTGTTATTGCAGTTGGTTTTGTTTCTGTTCAGCCCTGGGTTAGCCCTGGGTTAGTCCTGATCCAGCAGACTTATAACTAAAGGCATTCTGACTTAGCTTATCTTACCTTCTCTCTGTGTCCAGAGAACCTAGACTTCATTATATCTCTTCTAACAACTCCGGGCGCACTTGAGGGAGACCTTGCTGCTATTTCTAGCATATTGAGTAAACACATACAGGCACCACTGTGCTTTCTACATCAGTAATTAAGGGTGTGAAGAGTAGTAGTGTTTATGATGATGGTAGCAACTCTATCATAGGTTTAGGTTATATGAGTAAAGTTTGTAATGTTGTTGAGGGGGCATCTATGTGGTCACTCACTTTCCAAGAAATAGCAGTCAAATATCTTTCAAATCACACCCAACTGTCTTAAAAAGCATGTATTTATAATATAATTATATATATATATATATAT
>NC_068990.1:56539191-56541939 GCF_001194135.2 Octopus bimaculoides | reverse complement strand
ATATATATATATGATGTGCTTTTTTCAGTTTCTGTCTACCAAATCCACTTACAAGGCTTTGGTTGGCCTGAGGCTATAGCAGAAGACAATTACTCAAGGTGTCATGCAGTGGGACTGAACCCAGAACCATGTGGTTGGGAAGCCAGCTTCTTACCACACACCCAAAAGATACATATATATATCATCATCATCATCTTGCATGCATGGGTGTATATATATATATATATATTCTTTTCTTTTACTTGTTTCAGGCATTTGACTATGGCCATGTTGGAGCACCACCTTTAGTCGAGCAAATCGACCCGAGGACTTATTCTTTGTAAGCCTAGTACTTATTCTATTGGTATATTTTGCTGAACCGCTAAGTTGCAGAGATAGCAAGTGATGGTGGGGGACAAACACAGACATACACACACACACACACACACACACACACATATATATATGACAGGCTTCTTTCAGTTTCCGTCTACCAAATCCACTCACGAGGCTTTGGTTGGCCCAAGGACATAGTAGAAGACACTTGCCCAAGGTGCCACATGGTGGGACTGAATCCAGAATGCGCCCATTTGCCAAACCACTAAGTTACAGGTTTGTACCCCTAACCCCTCTCACATCACTTGGCATCTGGTGTTGGTGTGTTTACATCCTTGTAACTCAACAGTTCAACAGAAAAAGAACAACAGAATAAATAACAAGCTTTAAAAATAACAATAGATAATTAGAACTCAGATCGTTTTCTCTATTTAAAATTCTTGAAGGTGGTACCCCAGCATGGCCACAGTCTAATGACTGAAACAAGTAAAAAATAAAAGATAAAACAGGATGGTCGCGGCTGGAATGGCTTTGATCATTGGTCTGTTTCTTTAGGACTGACCTGAGGCTGACAACAACAACATCAGTAGATGATCTTGGTTTATGTTGGTGTTAAAACTGTTATTGCCATTGCTGTTGTTGTTGTTGCTGTTGTTGTTGTTGTTTAATCCCATACCAGCTTTGATGCAGTAGACCTATGAGCAGGCATTCCAGCCATGACTAACCCCTTTTTAGGATTATATTGTCTGTTTAAGATAGATTAGCTGCTATTTCTAGCAGATTGAGTAAGCACATTGTTGCTAGCATTGGACAGAGTGTAGAAGGATGGTGTTGGTGTTGTTAGAGGTGGTGCTGGAAACATTGATGGTGGTGGTGACGACGGTGTTGGTGATTGAGGTGGTGGTGGGGACCAGCCTTGTGTTGTTATTTGTAATGTCTAAGGTGGTAGTGGTGTTGTTGATATGTTGTTATTTGTTGTTCTAGTGGTGCTGTTGTTAGTGGTAGTGGTGGGGCTGGGGTTGAAGTGGTGGTGGTGGTGGGGGATGATGCTGGTGGTTGTAGTGATTGAGGTGATGGTGGTGGTGGTGAGTGGAGGTGGGAAGGGGGATGATGGTGCTGGTTGTAGTAGTTGAGGTGATGGTGATGGTGATGGTGATGGTGATGGTCCTGTTGGTGGAATTGTTATTTGTGGATTTGTTCTTGTTATCTGTGCCATTCTTTGAATTAGTTGTGATATTGATGATGATGATAATAATGACAATATATGTTGGTGACAATCTCTCTCTCTCTCACTCCCTCTCTCTCCCTCCCCCTCTCTCTCTCTATGTCTATCTAGCAAAAGTAAAAATAGACAGCAGAGACAACCAAGTTTCTCTGTATGTATATATATATATATATATATATATATATGATAATACAAATAATATGTGAGTATATTTATATATACACATATGTGTGTTCGCGCGTGGGTATGTACATACATGTACGTATATATGCATATACTCACATATTATTTGTATTATGTATATATATATATATATGTATATATATATATATATATATATATATACACATACATACATGCGCACACACACACACACACATACATGCATATATATATATATATATATATATATATACACACATATACACACATGCATATATGCATGTGTATATATATACATGCACACACACATAGATGTATGTGTATGTGTGTGTGTGTATGTGATTGGCTGAGTGGAAAAGGCTGACCATCATCCTGTGCTGGTCAGGTTAAATAGTTTGAATCTTCTTCAGCCACATTGAATTAAGAAGCAGGTGCAGTAAGAGAAGTGGAAAAGTCCACTTTCTTCTTTAGTCTCCCTTCCGCCTACCCCCACCCCTGCCCCATCCATCCACCAACTTTTTTTTTAACATCTTTCTTCTCTAGCCACCACCACCACCACCACCACTAACAACAACAACAACACCTCTGTTCTGTTTCACCCTTTTTTTCTTTTTTGTCTTATCCCTTTGCATTCATCTTCCAAGTCTCTTTCTTTCTTTCTTTCTTTCTTTCTCTGTTCCTTTCTCCAATCCTTTAGCTGTCACCACCACCACCACCACCTCCATTCCACTTCACCTCCTTCTTGACCATAACTTCCACCACTACCACCACCGCCTCTACTACTACCACTACTCTTGCCATCACCATTACATCTATTTACTGCCTCTACTACTTATGTAGCTGCTCTTACTACTACTGATTATAATTACTACAGCTGCTGCTGCTACTACTACTACTACTACTACTACTACTACTAATACTAATACTAATACTATAACTGCTACTGCTGATACTACTATTACCACTGGCATAATTACTACTATTACTATCTGATGTAATTATTATTATTACCACTGCTACCCTGATGATACTACTACTACTACTAC
>NC_068990.1:56537702-56538521 GCF_001194135.2 Octopus bimaculoides | reverse complement strand
TATATATATATATATATATATATATATATATATATATATGCATACATGCATACATACACACATGCATACACACATGCATACATACATACACAATATACATATATATATACTTGCATATTTACATGCACACATACATATATATGCATGCTCCAGCATGACCACAGTCAATTCACAGAAACAAATAAAAGAAAAAGTATATATATACATACATATATCACATACATACACATGTACATACATACATAACATACTTACATACATACATATATACATACACATATACATATATATATATGCATACATACATGCATACACATATACATATATATATATATATATATATACATATATGCATACATACACACATGCATACACACATACAGACAGACAGACACACATACATACATACATACACACAGACACACATACATACATACATACATACATACATACATAAATACATATATACATACATACATGCATACATACATACACGCATACATACATACATACAGACAGACAGACAGACACACATACATACAGACAGACAGACACACATACATACATACATACATACATACATACATACATACATAAATAAATACATATATACATACATACATGCATACATACATACACGCATGCACCTATGCACAACTAAACAACTAAAGCACTACCACTGTCCTGATAACAACAACAACAACAACAACAACAACAACAACAACAACAATCGTAACTCCATTACACAACATCAGCACCTTTAACCAAATCTCCTGCTCAGACTCCTCATCACAGCCATTATCATCGCCGCCCGCCGCC
>NC_068990.1:56534998-56537409 GCF_001194135.2 Octopus bimaculoides | reverse complement strand
ACCCACCCGCCCCCTTTTACACCCAACATCCAGACTAGTAAAAAGATGTCTTCTTAAGCTCTGAACTACCTTCATCATGACTGCCACCATGCCATGCCTTGCCATGCCTTGCAATCCTCTTTATTTATTTATTTATTTATTTTATTTATCTATTTATTTATCTATTTATTTATTTAGTTATTTATTCGTTTATTTATTTATTTGTTTATTTTATTTATTTATTTATTTATAAGGTGAAATGGTGGTGGGTGTCACCATGAGGGTACCTTGTAATAGTGTTGCCCTTGTCATTGCAGTTGTTGTTGTTGTTGTTGTTGTTGTTGTTGTTGTTATTGCTGTTATAGCTCCTGGTTGCAGTGGTGATGGCGGTGGTATTGTGGATAGTGATGCTTTTAATTGTTGTTGTTGTTGTTGGTGGTGGTGGTGATAGAAGCAGTGCTTTTTCTTCTTGTGGATGTTGATGATGTGGTTGTTATTACTGTTTTACAGAGGTGGTGGTGGTGGTGGTGGTTAGGGTGTTTTTTGTTGATGGTGGTGATGGTAGTGCTCTTGTGGATGATGTTGATGATGATGATGATGGTGATTGTTGTGATGATTGCACTAATGTTATGTCAACGCTAACAATGATGATGATGTTGATGGTGATGATGATGATGATGCTTATGATGATGATAATTATGACGACGATGATGATGATGACGACGATGGTGATGATGATTACAACGATGTTGATGATGATGATGATGATGATGATGACGATTGTAGTGATGGTTGCACTAATTTTATGATGATGATGATGACGATGGTGATGTCTTGGTTGTCTCTCTCCTCTCTTAGGCTAACTGATAAAATTTTAACCGAATGGTCAGTTATTCTGATGGCAGGAGATAAATGTAAAGTGGTGCGGCAAAGCAGCTTAAGACAATGTCCACTTGCTTCTTCATCGTCCCTTTTTTCTTCCATACTGTCTTACATGGCCTTCTCATTTCTCTCTCCCCCCGCACCCACCCTACCTTTATTGTTTTTGTTTTCTTTTTCCATTTTCTTAGCTTTCTTTCTTTCTTTCTTCTCTCACTGACCATCTTCCCTGTCTCTGGACAGCCGCCCCTTCTGTCTCTATCTCCCTCTCCCTGTTGTTATAGCAATGGTCAGTTGTAAAAGAAATGAATTAGTTTTATTATATCTGGCCTCCATGACTCATAGTGCTTGGCAACATGGAAGCACTGCAAAATGGTGTTGTGTGACCACCACACTTTTAGATTAGTCTCTTCCCAAAGCAGACTGTCCACTATTTGAAGCTAATACTGCTATCTACTCTTTTCCTCTTCTTTTTTCTTCCCTCACCATTTATCCTACCCTTACACCCTTCTTTTTTTTTATATATATATACATATATATATATATTCCTTTTTCCTTGTTGGCAAGTCTCTGTCTGTCTACCAGTCTGTCTCTCTCCTTCCTCCTTTGTCTCTCTCTCTCTCTTCCTCTCTCATCATCTTTGTCATTCTCTTCCTTGTCAATGACCACAACTTCTGGCTATAGCCATCACTTGTCCACTATGTTCCCTCTCCAGGCTTCCTCCTACTCTTTTCAACCAATATCCTATTCCTTCTTCATTATTCTCTACAAACCTTCACCTATTCCAGAACCAAACTTTGTAGACAATTCCTTTTCTTTCATTTTTATTTTTCTCTATTCCTTTCCCACCCACTTTAAAAATAGTAGCTGCTTCAGAATTTTATAGTTTCCCTGAAAACAACCACAACACAACATAAACATACAAGCAAATCCGTACTCAATATAAATATGGAATCACATTTTAGCTTAGACATAGACTAAAAATGCTAATCATTTTTCCCCCTCCTTCTCCTCTCTACATTAACTATGCACCTTGTATATCAAAATTAGCACCATTTATCCTCCACTATTGCATATTTCCTTTTTCTTTTTCTAATTTTTTTTTTGTCTTTATTACAAACAAATTCCAAGTAAAATCAAGTTTCAGTTTAATTTGACAAAATATTGATATGAAATATAAGGTAGGCATGGCCGTGTGGTAAGAAGCTTGTTTCTCAACCACATGGTTCCGGGTTCAGCCTCACTGTGTGGTACCTTCGCTAAGTGTATTCTACTATAACACCAGGCCGACCAAAGCCTTGTGAGTGGGTTTGATTGAAGGAAACTGAAAGAAGCTTGTCATGTGTGGTGTGTGTATATATATATATATACATTTGCCATGATAGATCGCTGACCACTACACATATTTTTTTCTCTCCTTGTTTCTCTCCTTATTTCTTTCTGTGTTCCTTTCTGTTGAAGAGTGTAGGCTCGAAACATTAAGATTTTCTCTATTCCTGAGCATTATATTAATACATCCATTTGTTGTTTACACCACCTGTCTTCGTCTGTTG
>NC_068990.1:56534049-56534796 GCF_001194135.2 Octopus bimaculoides | reverse complement strand
ATATACATATATACAAGGGGGTGCTGAAAAGGTCTTGCCTTGAAGGGTATCATGAAAGGCCTGCTTGAAGGAACAACCTTCTGAGTTCTCTTACAGAGCATAGAAAGACTTGACTTCTGCAATAAGTGTGTGAATCTGATAAGGGAATATGTTAAATAAAATCATATTTAACTGATCCTCCTGTATTTGATTTTACCCAAAGACAGGTTCTTTTCAACACCCCATCAAATATATATCAAAATGTTTTAAATAATACAATAACTCCTATTAAATGTGTTGACTGCCCTTTCTTTTATCCAATTGTTACCAACTTTGATCCTCCGCATATATATTCCAGTCATTCTGACTGCGGCCATGCTGGAGCACCACCTTTAGTCAAGCAAATCAACCCCAGGGCTTACTCTTTGTAAGTCTAGTACTTATTCAATCGGTCTCTTTTGCCAAACCACTGAGTTGCAGGGATGCAAACGCACCAGAATTGATTGTAACTTGATGTTGGGGAGGACAAACACAGACACACAAATATATACACGCACACATATACATATATACACACATATATATAAATACATATACAACGGGCTTCTTTCAGTTTCTGTCTACCAAATCCACTCACAAGACTTTGGTCAGCCTGAGGTTATAGTAGAAGACATTTGCCCAAAGTGCCATGCAGCCGGACTGAACCTGGAACCATGTGGTTGGTAAGCAAGCTACTTACCACACAGCCACTCCTTCACGTATATATAT
>NC_068990.1:56532109-56533201 GCF_001194135.2 Octopus bimaculoides | reverse complement strand
TCCTCGTAACTTAGTGGTTTGGCAAAAGAGGCCGATAGAATAAGTACTAGGCTTCTAAAGAATAAGTCCTGGGGTCGATTTGCTCAACTAAAGGCGGTGTTCCAGCATGGCCACAGTCAAATGACTGAAACAAGTAAAAGAGTAAAAGATATATATATATATATATAAATATATATAGGGAGAATTCACAAAAAAACAAAAGACGAAGACAGGTGGTGTAGACAACAAACAGATGTATTAGTTTAACACTCGGGAAGTGAAACTGTCTTTAACTTTTTGAGCCTAGGCTACATATATATATATATATATATAAGTATGTAAATGGATGAGTGAATTTTCTTCTGTTTACAGTTAACACGGAAAATTCAATAAACAGTTACCACTGAGTTACAGGGACGTAAATGCACCAGCATTGGTTGTAAAGTGATGTTGGGGAGGACAAACACAGACACACACACACACACACACACACGCACATATATATATGTATATATATATATATATGTAAATGTATATATACATGTATGTATGTATGTATGTATGTATGTATTTGTGTTATGTGTGTGTGTGTGTGTGTGTGTGTATGTGTGTTTGTGTTTGCCCCAGCCACCACTGGACAACTACTGTTGGTTTGGTTTGTTTACACCCCCCTACCATAGCAGTCCAGCAAAAAGGAACCAATAAAATAAAGTACCAGCCTTTAAAAAATAATTAGTACTAAGGTCAAGCTGTTTGACTAATGTCCTGACATCTAACACCCGGCCAATTAACACTGCTACTATCATAGCAGTCCTTCTTCAAACCCACAAGAGTTAACAAGTGAGACAGAGACAAGCAGAAACAA
This sequence comes from Octopus bimaculoides, assembly GCF_001194135.2. Classification (NCBI taxonomy): domain Eukaryota; kingdom Metazoa; phylum Mollusca; class Cephalopoda; order Octopoda; family Octopodidae; genus Octopus; species Octopus bimaculoides. The sequence goes on along the minus strand of NC_068990.1, from coordinate 56,532,357 downwards.
GAAAAATGCCCCTGTTATTTGAATACTATACAAATATGTCTTTAAAAAGACTTTTCTTTTAAATTTACCAAAATTTAATTTTTCAATAATTTTTCAAAAATTTATTATTCATACTTACTGTTGAAAAGATCTCAAGGATCGAAACCGGTTCTGTAATGTTCTTTATAAAAGTATTTTAGCATTTTCTACTTTGTCTTTTTTCCATATATATCTATTCGTGTGTTCCTCTTCAACCTTTTACAGACACA
>NC_068990.1:56530543-56531374 GCF_001194135.2 Octopus bimaculoides | reverse complement strand
ATATATATATATATATATATATATATATACACACACACACATAGATATATGCATGTATATTTGTATGTTTGTGTGTGTGTATGTGTGCACGCATATCTTTTATCTTTTAACTTTACTCGTTTAAGTTATTATTGAAAAGTTTAGTGAAACAAATTGACCCCAGTTCGCATTTTATTATTTCAAGCTTGGTACTTATTTTAACAGTCTCATTTTTGCTGACGCGCTAAGTTAAGCGACATAAACAAACCAACAGCAATTGCCAAGTAGTAGTGTGTGACAAATGCAAACACACAGACACATGCGTGTGCACACATATAATATTGCTAGGCTTCTGTAAGAACCCTACAAATCTTTAAATTGCATGTAGCCAAATCAAACTGTTCAAACAAATAATATATGTAACTCCTACTAAATGTATTGAGTACCTTCTCTCATTTGTCCACTCACCCATTTAGGTGCAGGCATGGCTGCATAGTAAGAAGCTTGCTTTCCAGCCACATGGTTCTGGGTTCAGTCCCACTCCATGGAATCTTCGGCAAGTGTCTTGAACTGTAGCCATGGGCCAACCAAAGCCTTACGAGTGGATTTGATAGACAGAAACTCAAAGAAGTCTAATGTATATATATATATATATAATGCAAGAGAGTTAGGGGTTGAGGATTCAACCCACTAAGAGATAGTATCTATCCAATATACTGCTGGGAGGGTATGGTATGTCATAGGCATCTGTATATTGTGGTTTTTGTCATTTTAGTTACAAAATAAACAAATTAATTCAATGGAATACACTGTCTGCAAGTCGATGGATACTGCATATTATCCTCCATTTCC
>NC_068990.1:56527995-56530064 GCF_001194135.2 Octopus bimaculoides | reverse complement strand
TTTTATATATTTATAAATACATGTATATGTATGTATGTGAATGTATTACACACACATACACACTTATTGACGTGCAAATTTCATAAAACTATACAATATGCTACATTTTATCTCCCAAATCCTCAGGCTGTACCATAATTAAATATTGATATGCTATTAAACTGATGTCATATACATAAATCTGTGTGTGTGTGTGTGTGTGTGTGTGTGTGTGTGTGTGTGTGTGCGTGTGCGTGTGCGTGTGCATGCGTCTGCGCCTGCTTATATTTGCACTTTAAGAAACTTGGAGTGTTGTTGCCACTTCTAACAAAAATTCATTCATTTATTTCATGCCTTTGAAAACTTCTGAACTAAAAGATCTCTCACCTGAAAACAGGTAAGTATTGGTTACAGGAATAACGTTGGCTAAGCTATACTGACGTGACTTAGCTATGCCGACGTAGAAAACAGATATAAACTAGAAGTTACTTCTGTGTGTGTGTGTGTGTGTGTACATTTATACAAAGGCAAGCAACTTTTTGCTTATGTCTCTTTTCTATAGCTTATGTCTCTTTTCTATAGCTTAGCCAATGCTGTTTCTGTAACTAATACTCATCTGTTTTTCAGATGAGGGGTCTTTTTTTTTCACAAGTTTTCAAGTCATGAAGTGAATGAACTTTGGTTAGAAGTGGTAATAACACTGTAAAGACGTTATGCATAAACTTATGCATACGTGGTCTGATCCAATAAGTATCAAGACTATTACCATAGTAACGAAGTTAAAGCATGCAGAATAAAGCTGCTTGGCACAGATTGACCTCGAATTCTGTTGTGCATGCGCACTAAGTTTTAACGTTCTAGCTCACTCCCGCTGTTTACAGCAATGCTTAGAAGGAAAGTGTGTAGCGTGTAATCGTCGCATTGACCAGGACAGAGAAAGCTGAACAGAGAATCTGCATTAAATTTTGCCGAACGCTTCACGATACCTGCTCAGAGGCCTACGCAAAGTTTTCAAAAACTTTTCATCATTCTCGACACTATCAAGGAGATCTTGGGCAACTGAAACCTGAGTGTGTTTTTGGTCAGTTGCAAGCAGTTTTGGCACAAACTTGGCAGAAACACATCTCATGTCCAAATCTTCAGTGACAATGGACTGAACTGAACCGTAACTAATCTGCACATCTTCTGATAACTTACAGACGGTAATTCGACGATTTTCCCTCACGGCTTCACGCACATCTGCGGTGTTTTTCTCAGTTCTACTGGTTGCAGGACTCCCAGGACGTTCGTTATTATCAACATTTTTTCGGCCCTCTTGGCAACGTATGAACCACGCGTAAACTTGTGTGCGGCTCATAGACTCCTCTCTACACATTTTCTGCAGCATTGCGTTGGCCGCTGAGCAGGTACCGCCATGCCAACTTTCTCTGTCATGGTCAATGCGAGGATCACATGCTACAGACGTTCCTTCCAAGCACTGCTGTAAACAGCGGAAGTAAGCTACAACGTTAAAACTTAGCGCGCATGCATAGCAGAGTCCAAAGTCAACCTGTGCCAAACAGCTTTACTCTGCGTGCTTTGTTACTATGGCAACAATCCAGATACATATTGATCAGACCTCGTAAATACTTGTGTGTGTGTGTTCGTGTGTATGTGTTATATATATATATATATATGTGTGTGTGTGTGTGTGTGTGTGTGTGTGTGTGTGTGTACGTATATATGTATCTCTCTCTCTCTATATATATATATATTAAATAATAAATGTGTCTGTGTATGTGCGTGTTTATGTATATGTATGTATGCATGTATAATGCATATATGGCTACAGGACGTCACCAGTGGTGCAAATAACATGAAATACGTAAACAACGTGAAAAAATGGAAAACAGGACAAGTAAACACAGAGAAAGGACCCTTCATCAGTTGTCGGCTGTCTATCTACTCCTCATTTCAAGTGTTTACTTATCCTGTTTTCCATTTTTTCTCGTTGTTTACGTATTTCGTGTTATTTGTACTGTTGGTGATGTCCTGTACCGATATATGCACGTATACATACATACATACATACATACATATATATATATATA
>NC_068990.1:56526147-56527944 GCF_001194135.2 Octopus bimaculoides | reverse complement strand
CAACATACTGAAAATTTAGAAATAGCAGTCAAAGAACTACTGATTCCAAACTACAAATTTTTCTCTAACGGATGGCGATATTTATGGCACACACAGAACAAAAACAGAAGAAAAAAGCAAAAACAAACCTGCCTTTAGTTAACCATGTACGACGTTTCACGGTTAAGAGTATAAAGCTACCCTACTCCGATCATCAGCATGGTGTTCGATGAATTTGAAAGTGTCTATATACTCATGGGAATTTGTCGCATGATCAAATTCCCATGAGTATATAGACTCACACTTTTATAAGAGTTACGATAAGTAATTTATTTTGAGGGACAAGTATTATTAAATTTATAATTTTTTTGTCTCCTTGCAATTAATGTTATACTTTTTTTAATTTAGATCGATTATTATCGGTTACAATAATTGCTAAATTAGACAGTAGAATTAGAAAGTTTAACAGCAGACTTATTGAATATTTGATAGTACTTATGTTGTGTTGCAAAATTGTGCGCAATTTTCATTTGACATATCCTGCAAGTGGAACGTTATACCATGTAATATTCCGTTTTCTGTTTCATTCATTCAGTAATAGGTTATTATGATGAATGATGGAAAAGTAACTCCTTACCTTAGTAAATGAATAAACAGAGAAGTGTTTATTATAGAATATGGAGACTGGGAAATATTGCTTGCTACTATCAGTATTTGAAATATCACAGTGATTTTTATAACTTTTAAATCTTGATTTACTAAAAGCCAGCAAAGAATCATATTTCTTCAGTAGCAACAATGGTTTTTAAGTTTTCTATGGTATGTGGTACTCTGATAGTGATTTACAGAAATATAGTTCTTACTTATAGTGAGACTAATAGGTTTTGACAAGGGGAAGTTAGTATTATTTTTATATTCAGATGGTGAAAGATTATATTTATCGTTGCTATTTGGTAAAATAAAACAAAAAAATATATAACTTCCCTGCTTTCATTAGACAGCTTGTCACCACTTAAATTTATAATATGCCTTTTAATTTTGGCACAAGGTCAATATTTTAAGGTGGGGAGTTGATTACATCAACTCCAGTGCTCAACTGATACTTATGTCATTGACCCTGAAAGAATGAAATGTAAAGTCGACAGAATTTGAAATCAGAAAGTAAAGAAAGACTAATGCTGCTAAAAATTTTGTCTGACATGCTGACGATTTGCATTATTTACATTATTTACATTTGACTAATATTTGTCCTCATCTTGTTTTTTGTTAACACAGCGTTTCGGCTGATATACCCTCCGGCCTTCATCAGGTGTCATGGGGAAATTTCGAACGTAGGTTCTCATTCCTAAGATATTTTTCGATGTTATTATTGTTATTATTGTTGTTGCTGTTGTTGTTGTTTTTTTCTTCTTTCTTCAAATTTTCTTCCATTTCTCGCCGAGTGTTTTCCGTACACCTAGGGCAGAGAAACTCGTTGTATGCATTCCCAGTTTACACACGCAAATTCACAGGTAAAACATGTATTTAAGAATAAAAAAAAAATTTCTTTTAAATTCATGAATGGATGTTGTTTTCACAGCGATATTGCTCTTCTTAGTACATGAGTCGTTCCAGTTAGCACGATTTTTTGCACTTCCTGTAGGGATGGTAAGCCTGGTATCATTTTCAAATAGGTTTCAGTACCTTTTTTTTTTATCATTCCTAGAGATCCTACAATCACTGGTATGGTAGTCGCCTTGAGGTGCCACATTTTTTCAATTTCTATTAGCAAGTCTTTATATTTACTGATCTTGTCAAATTCTTTTATAATAATATCCA
>NC_068990.1:56522875-56524628 GCF_001194135.2 Octopus bimaculoides | reverse complement strand
CCTGCTCAAGTTCTTTTATTACTGTTTCGACATCTAATTCTATTGAACTTGACTTTACTAGTTTCCCTTTCTTAAAAGTGGCTTTGGCACACTTTTCAAGGCCAAACTCCATCCCGATATCATCACCGAATCCTTTCACAGTATGTAGTAGTCCTTGAAGCTCTTCATCATCTTTGCCATATAGCTTTAAATCATCCATATAAAATAGATGGCTTATTTTCTTGTTGTCAATTTTGTAGTCATACCTTGTTCTATTCAGTTCACGTGAGAGTGGTATTAGTGCTATGCAGAAAATTAGTGGTGAAAGCGAATCACCCTGGAAAATGCCACAGTCTATGCTATATTATTATTATTATTATTATTATTCAGGTCACTGCCTGAATAATAATAATGATGATGATGATGATGATGATGATAATAATAGCAATAATAACATCGAAAAATACCTTAGGAATGAGAACCCAGGTTCGAAATTTCCCCCAAGACACCTGATAAAGGCTGGAGGGTATAACAGCCGAAACGTTGTGTTAACAACAAAGAAGATGAGGACAAATATCCGTCAAATGTAAATAATATAAATAATGTACATAATTCCTCGTCTCTTAAATATAGAACTGTATGCTGACGATTGTCAGGTTGCCTGCTTACTTAGAACTGTCATATTAATTACAATAATATTTAATACAGAAATTTATTGTTGTCACTTCTAGGTTTTATTGCAATTTACTTTAAGTTTTTGAGACAGTTTACATTCACTATCATAGGACGGTAGACTCCATGTCAACCAAAGTACGTGGAAAGATATGGGTAAATTGTGTTCATATACTTAGCGTTCGTGTGTCTGTTAGCATATGTGTAATCAATTAGTCAATGTTAGGATGTGTGTAATCAATTAATCAATTTTACCTAATCAGAAAACAGGATTTGGAAGCTAGCATTTTCTGCATGATAGCTGTCTATCACAAAATGAAAGCAAAATCATTAGGAGAAGGAATTTTTATTAAACAAACGAAAGCAAAGCATTACGACGACGAAAATTGTAAAAACTTCTGAAGTTTTAATAAGTTTTAATGAATAAAGTCATGTGAAACACTCGGACAGACATGTAAATAATTAAAAAAGGGAAAAAAATCCTCAGCAAATTTTTTTTCTGTAAAAAATTGCACAAATCTGTCCTGATCAAGAGCCCTATCTGTCAGGAAAAGCATGGTCTGACATGGAATAAACAAAAATTTATATAAGACGTTCTATTGTAAAAATTGCCCAGTAACGATCGGCTATTCAGCTAATCATCATCATCATCATCATCATCGTTTAACGTCCGCTTTCCATGCTATCATGGGTTGGACGATTTGACTGAGGACTGGTGAAACCAGATGGCTACCCCAGGCTCCAATCTGATTTGGCAGAGTTTCTACAGCTGGATGCCCTTCCTAACGCCAACCACTCAGAGAGTGTAGTGGGTGCTTTTACGTGTCACCCGCACGAAGGCCAGTCAGGCGGTACTGGCAACGGCCACGCTCAAAATGGTGTATTTTATATGCCACCTGCACAAGAGCCAATCCAGGGGCATTGGCAATGATCTCTACGAAGGCCAGTCAGGCGGTACTGGCAACGGCCACGCTCAAAATGGTGTGTTTTATGTGCCACCCGCACAAGAGCCAGTCCAGGGGCACTGGCAACGATCTCGCTCGAAAATCCCACGAAGGCCAGTCAGGCGGTACTGGCAACGGCCACGCTCAAAATGGTGTAT
>NC_068990.1:56521075-56522741 GCF_001194135.2 Octopus bimaculoides | reverse complement strand
CCCCAATAAGTCTTCACAAGCTGAGTTTCGTGTCCAATGAGGGAGACGACGTTGGCATGGGTGCCAGTCGTCAAATTTCACTCGATTTCGATTTCACTTGCCTCAACAGGTCTTCGCAAGTGGAAGTTTAGTGTCCAATTTACCTCGATTTCAATTTCACTTGCCTCAGCAGGTCTTCGCAAGTGGAAGTTTAGTGTCCAATTTACCTCGATTTTGATTTCACTTGCCTCAACAGGTCTTCGCAAGTGGAGTTTAGTGTCCAATTTAACTCGATTTCGATTTCACTTGCCTCAACAGGTCTTCGCAAGTGGAGTTTAGAGTCCAATGAAGGAAGGAAGGAAGGTACGCATAAGTGGACTGGCTGGGCCTTAGATTTAGGTCTCACTTGGCTTTCCAGATCTTCTCACGCACAGCATATTTCCAATTGGCATCTATAATTATACATACATGCATATATGGGTACAGGACATCACAAAAAACGTGTATATATATACACACACACACACACATATACACATGCATGCCCGTCGTATATATATAAATATACGTAATGTATATATATATGTATATGTGTGTTCATGTGTGTATGGGCATTGTATATAAATATATGTGTGTATGTGTGTGTGTATTTATGTGTGTGTGTCTTTGTTGTCTGTGTTTGTGTGTGTGTGTGTATCCCCACCACTACTTGACAATCGATGTTGGTGTTTTTACATCCCTGAAACTTACCAGTTTCATAAAAGAGACCAACAGAATAAGTACTAGGCTTACAAAGAATAAGTCCTGGGGTAATTTCTTTGACTAAAAATCCCTTTAATGTGATGCTCCAGCATGGCTGCAGTCAAATGACTGAAACAAATAAAAGAATAAAAGAATATATATATATGAAAAAAATGAATAGAAATATTTTATCTGATAGTTTTCCACATTAATAATTAGATATTTATAAGTTATTCGGTATTTACAAAAGGTGACTTGGATAGGAGTTTCTTGGTTAAAAGTGGTTTTCAAACTGATACTATTATCTAGTTTCAAGTATAATTGATTAAAATTACATTTAATATCAGAGATCTGATTATTAAAATATCTAAAAATTGATGGATAATTTGTCTTTTTAATATTGGTTTCACATTTTGGTACAAGGCCAGCAATTTCTGGGAATAGCATAATTCAATTACATCACTCCAAGTGGTCAACTGGTACTTATTTTATCGACCCCAAAAAGATGAATGGGAAAGCCAACCTTGGCAAAATTTGAACTCAAAATGTAAAGACAGGACCCAATAACACTAAGCATTTTGTCTGACATGCTAATGATCTGGCCAACTAAACACATTTAAATTGATTATATTAAAGAAAGAAGTTATCAAATTTTTAATTTTCTTATTTTGATTAGATTTTCTGATTACAGAATGCTGATAAAAGATTACATTTCATCCTAATAAGTAGGAAGGTAGATAAAACACAAACCCCTTCAGGTAGATGGCCCTGCTCAGAATGCAGAAAAGGAGTAGGTAGTAACTCTATAAGATGTACCCGGTGCAAGCTATGGACACATAAGAGGTGCAGCAATATCAAAGGCAGATTAACTACGAAGTTAGTTTTTGTATGTGGCAGATGTTCAGGTGCAATAAACACTGTAAACAAACAGGAAACAACTTCTATC
>NC_068990.1:56518068-56520437 GCF_001194135.2 Octopus bimaculoides | reverse complement strand
TGTACCATCTTGAGCGTGACCGTTGCCAGTACCGCCTGACTGGCCTTTGTAGGGTTTTCGAGCGAGATCGTTGCCAGTGCCCCTGGACTGGCTCTTGTGCGGGTGGCACATAAAAGATACCATTTCGAGCGTGGCCGTTTTTGTGCGGGTGACACGTAAAAGCACCCACTACACTCTCTGAGTGGTTGGCGTTAGGAAGGGCATCCAGCTGTAGAAACTCTGCCAAATTAGATTGGAGCCTGGTGTTGCCATCCGGTTTCACCAGTCCTCAATCAAATCGTCCAACCCATGCTAGCATGGAAAGCGGACGTTAGACGATAGAATAGTTTCTTAAATCTTAAAATTATTCATAACTAATCACTGAAGGTAATATTACCATCTACAAGAAATGTAGTATAAATTTTAAAATATAACTTTTTAAGGAATATTATTAGCAACAGCAACAGTATTGATAGCAAATTTATCTCCACTTAAAAGTGGGTATTGTGTTAGAACACAAAATACTGCAAAATTTACCATGAGAGAAACTCTCATAATGGCTTTCAGTGTATATAAGCAGTCATGGTTATATTGCTAGAGGGAAGATAATTCACCTGCCAATGCCACCTTTGATACTACCAGATAAAGAGATCTTGGCCTTCTCTGGCTTTGCCAATGGTAGATGCCTGGACACTGGAGATAGTAGGATATCTCTGCTAGTAATACATAGAGTCTCATTGTCTAAGGAGGCACTGGTGTCTCAAATAACCAGCGGTCTTATTAAAAAATAATTAATAGTAACAGAAGCAGTATTAATATTATCAAAAGGTATTATTTATCCCCACTTAAGTTATGTTAGAACACAAAATACTGAATTATTTACAATGAGAGAATCTCTCATATGGACTTGTGGCACAAATAGACACCCTCGTAAATTAAAAAATTTTCGTGGAGAATCTCATCAAATAAGGTCATTTCTTTTATCTTTTATCTTTTACTTGTTTCAGTCATTTAACTGTGGCCATGCTGGAGCACCACCTCAAAGGGTTTTTAGTCAAATAAATCGACTCCAAGTGTTATTTTTGTTATTTAAAGTCTATTACTCTATTGGTCTCTTTTGCTGAACCATGAAGTTACAGAGCCATAAACAAACCAACAGACTGATTGTTAAGAAGTGATGGGGGACAAACAAACACAAAGACACACAAACATAGATACATACATACATACATACATACATACATACATACATACATACACAGACGTATGTATATATATATATATATATATAGATAGATAGCTAGATAGATAGACAGATAGATAGATAGATAGATAGATAGATAGATAGATAGATAGAGAGATAGATTCTTTCCTGTATATAAATATATCAAAAGGATGTGTTATAATATATATGTATCTGTGTCTTTGTATTTGTCCCCCATCACCTCTTGACAACTTGTGTTAGTTTGTTTACGTCCCTGTAACTCAGTGATTTGACAAAATAGACTGATAGAGTAAGTACCAAGCTTCAAAAAAGAAAATGGTTGGAGTCAATTTATTCAAGTAGACACTTCAAGGAGGTGCTCCACCATATTATACAGTAAGTTAATTTGATATTAAAATATTCTTTTCTACTCTAGGCACAAGGCCCGAAATTTTGGGGTGGGAGGGGGCCAGTTGATTAGATCAACCCTAGTACGCAACTGGTATTTAATTCATTGACCCCCAAAAGGATGAAAGACAAAGCAGACCTCGGTGGAATTTGAACTCAGAACGTAAAGACAGCCAAAATTAATATTCGTTTCTACTCTAAGCACAAGGCCCGAAATTTTTGGGTGGGAGGGGGCCATTTGATTAGATCAACCCCATTACACAACTGGTATTTAATTGATTGACCCCAAAAGGATGAAAGGCAAATTCGAGCTCGGCGGAATTTGAACTCAGAACGTAAAGACAGACGAAATTAATATTAAAATATTAAAGCAGCAGTGCATCGTTAGGAAATATTTAGATTGTAATTTAGTTATGAAATGGATAAACAGAAAGGCAAAAAGTAAAATTTGAAAGGTTTAATGGCAACTATGAAATTAATGCAGTTGAAGTGTCTCTGGAATGGGTCAACTAGAGGAATTCATTCTAGTTGTAGCATAACACCAGTTGGAACTAAATGGTAGCAGTGAGAGAAGTAGCATTAATTGAATTAAAATTACTTGAAGGTATCATTATCCATTGTAGCAGTAGGAATAGTAAGAAGCTGAGTTAGCAATAGAAATAGTAGAATTGAAAAAGCAAAAACAATTTTGCACCATTAGTAGAGATAATTACTATAGTAGTATTAATAATGATGATGGTGGGGGGGGCAGTGGTGGTGGTGGTGGTGGTGGTGGTGG
>NC_068990.1:56510004-56516208 GCF_001194135.2 Octopus bimaculoides | reverse complement strand
GTGTGTGTGTGTGAGTGTGTGTGTGTGTGTGTGTGCATGTATGTATATATAATGTGTCATGTAACTGGTACCAGTGCCAGTGGCACATAAGAAGCACTTTTCGAGCATTGGGCCTCACGGAGGCAATGTAGCTGATGCTGGTGTCGCGTAACTAGCACCCCTGCTAGTGGCACATAAAAAGCACCTTCCAAATGCTGTGCCTCACAGAGGCAATGGCATATGATGTGCTTGAGAAGAAGATCCATCAAGTTAGGTGAAATTGCAGTCGTGACAGATATTGATGTCATGGAAACTGATACCAGTGCCAGCAGCATGTAAAAGCACTCATTACACTTTCAGAATGCTTGGTACTAGGAAAGGCATCCAGCTGTAGAAACCATACCAAATCAGACCAGTGTCTGGTACAGCCCCTCTGCTTACCAGCCCTGATTAAACCGTCCAACCCATGCCAGCATTGAGAACAGACCTTAAATGATGAGGATTATGATTATGACATGCTGGCTTATTCATTGTTCATCGATCTAATAGCTTTTCATTATTTATAGTTACCTGATGTCTATACATTCCAGTTATAGCTCCCTTGGTGTCTAAACACTTCAGTTGTTAATGTATAGTTTTGTCGCAGACGAGACATGTCTTTTCTTACTTTTACTGGTATTTCTGAGTGCATTTTTCTTTCAAATGTTCAAACTTCTCTCAACACTAAAATCACAAAAGTGAGTGGCGAGTTGCAATGTCTTCTACTTTTGAAGGTTTGTTTGCTACTCTTCAAATTGATCTTCAGCTCGTCTTTGAACCGTTTATTTGGTCCTCTACCCAGTTGCTGACTCTGGCACAGATGTCATTAACAGATTCTACAGAAGAGAGGCAAATCACGCATGCACACTATATACGGATCAGTTAGTCACACTACATACTCTGAATATGTCAGTTGGTATACAGTTCTCATACACTGAGGATGTAATACCCTGCTGTCTTTCTTTTATTTCTCTCCTGTCATCTTCATCTTGAAAAAGGTCTCTGTCCAAAACATTGGCTACTCTAGTCTTTGCAATAGTCTTTACATTACTATTTCTGACACCTTTTTTCAATTAATACAACGCTGACCAACACAGACCACCATCAATTTCCTTGGATTCTGTTGTTTTGTGTGAAACATCAATAATGTTTCAGTGCTGCTAGTGTTGATTCGCTGATACATTACTACGTGCGTAATCCTTTCTCTGTCTGTCTACCAGTCTGTCTACCAGTCTGTCTACCAGTCTGTCTACCAGTCTGCCTACCAGTCTGTCTGACTCTGTATCTCTCTCTCTCTCTCTCTCTCTCTCTCTCTCTCTCTCTCTCTCTCTCTCTCTCTCTCTCTCCAGGTAATCAATGCGATTTGTTGGAGAAAACTTCAAACTCAGGATGAAAAGTAAGGTCCATAGGTTTCAAAAATAACTCTAAATTGTATAATAGAAATTACAATTTTGGAAGCATATCATGGAGTCGGTTTGTTGTTTCTAGGGAAACGACATGTTGGTACATTGCTGATAAAATTGATTGAAAGACTGATGTAGGGTAAAAACTTTTTATGGCACCTGAAACTGTAGAAGAACTTCTAACAATGTCATAACAGTATGGCTGTTATACTGAGCCAGTGTGTGTCAAGTAGCTCTGCCATGAATTCTGCAGCACATCCAGAGAAGGATATGAAATGCTGCCCTTCACCATTATAGTTGGACCGTCTATGCAATTTAATTTGCAATAATTCTTTACAGAATAAATTACTCAAGGAAGAAGGAAAGTGTTTATAACTTTACAAGGCCTTTCGGTTTCCACTGTCAACATCTATAGGCAGCAACTTATAGGAAAAACAAGCTGAAAAGGTTTCAAGAACGATCTAATTATAGATAGAAAAGTTTAAATGAATGTAAATTTGGGAATTAGAGCTCAGACAAATTAAAAAGGAAAAGAGTTGTATGTAGGTGGGAACATCAGATGAGCTTAAAGAGAGGGAGTATTTATATTAGCCATTCTCAATGAAAGGTATATAGCTTTTGGTGGTCTTGATACTATTGAAGGAATCCACAGATTAAAAACTGTAAAAAATGATGGATGGATGATTGATGTTTGTTGAGGCTACAGCCAAAAATTGCAAGAACAGGAAACCAGAGGATTTATGAATCCCTGAAAACCGAACCAATGAAACATTGAAGTAGTATTTTATGTTCAGATCATCATGAAGAAATATTCAAAGGGCCAGAAAGCTGCTGTGAATGTTGTAGGGTAATAGACATTGGTCCAAAATTGAACCTCAACATTAAGAGGCTTTTACTGGTGACAAACGAACTTCTCTGTGTCTAAGTGCACAAGTATTTATTTGGATATTGACAGAGAGAAAACATAAAGCTTAAAATATAAATTGAATGTTAATCAAGATGTCTCCATCAAAATGGTGCTTCGAGAACAAAGAACAGTAAAAAAAAAAAAGAACTGAAGAAAATGATGAACAAGCGTACAAGGTATATTATTACACTGTAAGAAAGTAACAGAGATGTATTAGCCAACAACATTTGAATGGAGAGTCAGAAAGGTGGTTTCATTGACAACATCCATATGCTGGATTAATATTTCGGAAAGCTGTGACCCTTGATTATCACTGTCCAATCTGGAACCTGATATCATGAAACTCATAAAAGAGCCTCAAGCTTAAGTATAGCATTAGGTTTTATAGATGCTAATTTCATGCTTTCTCTTTTTTTTTACTTATATTCTATCCAGTATGTTGAAATATTTATGTTTGCTTGGTTTTCAAGAATATATGATTTCAGTATTTCATTGGAGGGATGAGTAGGACCTGAAAACTGAGGTAGCCATGTTAAGAAAAATGAATTTGGCATTTTTAGAGGATCTGAGAAGCAGTTACAGTAGCGGTAGAAGAGTCACAGTGTCGAAACACATAATATATAAGGTAGCAGTTGTAGAGTATATAACTGGCACAAGCAAAAGGGTGAGAATTTTTTGCGACATATTTGAATTGTTGAGAGTAAAAGTGGTAAAGGTTGGTAAAGATTTATAAGAAACCTTTGTTAATCATTGTGGATAGAATAATTCAAAAGACTGATTGTTTAAAATATGTATTTTAATATATTCTGTCATTTCAATTTTTAAACAGAAATATTTGATTATATAAAGACACTGCAATTTATTGGAGCACAATTTCTTTTATTCTATTTTATTTCACTCTGTCCGGAAATGGAGTTTGGTTTTCAAGTTCATAGAATTTCTTCTGTGTTAGTGTTGTGGCAAGAACTAGTTTAATTCTTTTAATGTAACCGCCAACAGTTTCGTGTTGAAGTGAAACGTTTTGAGTAGACAAGGCATTGGACAACCCATAGGTGTGTAGGGGTGAGGAGAGTACACTTAATTCCATGTATTCCATTCCTTCTAATTTTGGGAAATATGTACTAAGTCTTCTGGGAATATTGCCTAGAGTAAATAGAATGATGTTCTCTGACCTAGGGAATGGAGGAAATTTTTTTGTCTCTTCTACTTAATACTGCAAAGTGCAGCGCTAATTATAGGCTTGATGTGAATCTGTGTGCGTTGTGAAGACGCTCAACTCATCATTATATCAATTATTTCTGTAGGTGAAATATATGCTGTGAATATACGTGGAAGAAAATAAATCTAGTATGAGACAAAGACATAGTAGATACAATGGGAATGCTTTCATGGGGAAAGTTTGGACGCAAAGAATGGTTGGTGATAGGTGAAATGCTAAATATATGGTAAGAGGATTGGGATAGTGCCAGAAAACTCCAAAGAAAAAGAAGCCATGATAGTAAGAGTAGAAATTGCTATGGAATTAGACTAGGAATTTGCTCAGAGAGAAGATTTTACAGTGAAAAAGATTTGCTTTTTGTTTGATTTTGAAGCAGTGCACTAAAGAATAGCCTGTGGACTGAAAGATAGTAATCCTTAATTAAATGGATTTTAGGCTTTCTATAATATTAGAAGGTATTCATTCACGGCTGAAGATAAAATAACAAATAGATTTTGGCTTGGAAAAAGTAGTTGATGTAGTCTTGCTTGAGACATTTTGACCAGTGTTAAATTTATGTGGTCTCTAAAGCTGGTTGGTGCTAACATCTGAATAGTGTCTTACTTTATTCAAAATATTTGTTCATCATTGATGTGAACAAATTGAGTATTCGACTCGTGTCTTAAAGATAAGCAATATCAGCAACATATTAGTAGTGTTGATATACTCATTTTATTTTCCTTACTTCAAAATCTTGTTTCTTTTGTTTTTCTGTTTATCCTTCCTTGTATCTATTCTTTTGTTTTTCATTTTCTTTTTCTTTCTTTCTTTCTTTTTATCCCTTTGTTCACCTGTTCACTATTTTTAACATTATTATCGACGAAGAAGTCTTAATGTGGCAGCGAGAAATAGCAGCCCATTGTCTTCAAATAACCTGCTACTGTCTTAAAAAGAATACATACTGGACGGTCCTCGATACTTTATGTCTAAAAAAAAATTTTAAATAGAATGGTCATGACTGGAGTGTCTTTCGATTACATGTCTACATAATCAGAGCTGAGCTAGGATTAAAAAACAACTACAAATTTATATGATAATATTGATTTCAAATTTTGGCACAAGGTTAACAATTTCGGGGGAGTGGGTAGTCCATTATGACTGGTACTTATTTTATGAACCCTGAAAGAATGAAAGGCATAGTTAACCTTGGTGAATTTTGAAATCAAAACATAAAGATGAACGAAATGCTGCTAAGTATTTTGCCTGGCGCGCTAAGGTATCTGCCAGCTCACTGCCTTAATTAGAATGATGATAATGATTTCAAATTTTGGCCCGAAGCCAGTAATTCAAAGGAGTGGGATAGTCGATGACTTATTTTATCGACCCGAAAAGATAAAAGGCAAAATCAACCCTGGCGGAATTTGAACTCAGAACGTAAAGACAGATGAAATGCCGTTAAGCATTTTTGCCCGGCAAGCTAACAATACTACCAGCTTGCCGACTTAATTAATATGATAATAATTATAATGATATTGATCTCAAGCTTTTATATAAGGCCATACATTCATTAACGGTGGATATAGGTGCAGGAGAGGGTGTGTGGTAAATAGCTTGCTTACCAACCACATGGTTCCGGGTTCAGTCCCAATGTGTGGCACCTTGGGCAAGTGTCTTATACTATAACTTCAGGTTATAGTAGACGGAAACTGAAAGAAGCCCGTCGTGTATATATGTGTGTGTGTGTGTGTGTCTGTGTGTCTGTGTTTGTCCTCCCAACATCGCTTGATAACCGATACTGGCGTGTTTACATCCCCATAACTTACTGGTTCATCAAAAAAAGCCCAACCGATAGAATAAGTACTAGGCTAACAAAGAGTAAGTAAGTCTTGGGGTCGATTTGTTCGACTAAAGGCGGTACTCCAGCATGGCCACCAGTCAAATGACTGAAACAAGTAAAAGCATATAAGAATAGAGCATTGAATTTACTTGGGTTTACAACTGGTACTGTGTGGATAGTGAAAAAAATGATAAGTCAACTCCTCGCAGTGTTTTGCTGCAGAACTTAACGAGACATATTTAGATCAGTACAGGTAGCGGAGTGACGTTTCATCAGGTACTTTATCCTCTTTCTAAGAATTCATTACTTATAACAGCATCTGCATTACCAATGCCATTCTGGTCGCCCATCACTATTATCATCAGCATCGTCCTCATCACGCAGATTGCCATTTTTGTCACCCCTCTATCCTACCCCTCATTATCACTCTCATATATATGTGTCTATGTGTGTTCACACATTTAGTTACTCACTCACGTATACACACATATATACACACACTTATGCATATATACACACACATGTTTGTTTATGCACATAATACATATACAAATACACAGATAAATTTTAACTTTCATGCACCTATCTACAAGCACACGTAAATTTTAATACATATAAACACACAAACATACGTAGGAACTCATATGCATACACTTATATATAACAAAATACATATATATAGGCGCAGGAGTGGCTGTAGGCGCAGAAGTGGCTGTGTGAGAAGTAGCTGGCTTACCAACCACATGGCCCTGGGTTCAGTCCCACTGCGTGGCTCCTTGGGCAAGTGACTTCTGCTATAGCCTCGGGTCGACCAAAGCCTTGTGAGTGGATTTGGTTGACG
>NC_068990.1:56508007-56509953 GCF_001194135.2 Octopus bimaculoides | reverse complement strand
CTATTATCATCAGCATCGTCCTCATCACGCAGATTGCCATTTTTGTCACCCCTCTATCCTACCCCTCATTATCACTCTCATATATATGTGTCTATGTGTGTTCACACATTTAGTTACTCACTCACGTATACACACATATATACACACACTTATGCATATATACACACACATGTTTGTTTATGCACATAATACATATACAAATACACAGATAAATTTTAACTTTCATGCACCTATCTACAAGCACACGTAAATTTTAATACATATAAACACACCTACATAATATATCACGTGATCGAGCAGACTATCAGATGTTGTTATACATCGCTGGTTACAATGCGCTTTGCATCATTTTAGCTTTCAAATGATGCCACCTCGCTAGCTTGGTGGGCAGGCCAACATTACCCCTGATCGGAAAGGTATCACGTCGCAGGGTTACCCTTCTATAGGTGAGTAAACTGGAACAACATGAAATGAAGTGTTTTGTTTAAGAACACAACACGTAGCTGGTCTGAGAATCGAAACCACGATCTCCTGATCGTGAATGCAACATGCCTACCCACTAAGCCATGTGCTTGCACATACACATTATATACAAAGGTAAAAATAACAGCACATATCTACACATGTGTATGTATGTGTGTGTATATATATATATATATATATATATATATACTGTATATGAAGTTTCCCGCTTCATCCGTGCGTTAGTGTTACATGACAGTATATGTTGCGCTTAAAATGAATGCCGACACAGTTGAGTGAACATGTTTAGTTCAATCAAGATTATACAGGTCAAACAAAGCTTACTCTAAGAAATAGACTGACCATTCACCGACAACAAATACGAGATCCCAGTACTAGACAGATTCCATTGAGTGGACACATAGACATATGTGCAAAAAATAAGTTCCCCAAATTCCAAGTCTTCCCACTCTACCTATGTTCAGTGAATACTACAGACAAAGCTCGGATAAACAATGAAAATACTTTCATACAAATCTACAAACCAAGACTTAGCAAACTTTAACAGAGTATATACACAAATAACTATTCTCACATAAAACTCATTCTGCCACTTAACATGATGACCCTACACAGCTAACAACCTAAATCTTAGCAACTGGGCTACATACAAACGACTCCTGTTCATTTACCCATCAGACTTATTAAATTGGAGTGCCTTGATTGTAACTAAACATGTTCACTCAACTATGTGGGCCTTCATTTTTAGGCGCAAAATATACTGTCACATGGCACTAACGCACGAAAACGTACAAAAGGTTATAAACTTAATCACGTGTTCATTCTCTACAAACACTTGACAGAAAACACTCAGAGTATTAATTGTTTGGACATGTTCAGTCAACCGTATCAGCCTTAACTTACGACGCCAAACATTGTCACTTGATGCTAACACACTGACGTAGCGGGGAACCTACAAAATGTTTTTAAACCTGTCATGTGACTACCCTCTACTAATCAAATCCTATTGAAAACATGTACTAATTTGAGCCATGAACCCCCTATGAAAATAGGGCAAGCTTCGAGCACTAGTCAGAAGCAAAACAGCTGCAACATAAACTAAGTCTTTCTATTTTAACATTTTGAAAATCAGTGTAACGTGTGAAACCGGTTAAATCTTTAAATATAATAATAAAAAATATTTTATTTATTCTCAGTGCATTTTCAACTTCTATTTTTCCTATATTTCTACCTCTGCGGAATAAAATAACTTTGTTTTATATATATATATATATATATATATATATATATGAGAGGTATTGGTATCTAGAAGACCCAAAGAATGGCAGGTGACGTCAATAAGTGCTATGGACAGACCGTAGTTAAACTCTTGGTTCGATAGTGATACGAGTGAGGAGTCTAATGTAGGTCTTGTATTAGCATATATATATATATATATATATATATATATATATATATATATA
>NC_068990.1:56506754-56507769 GCF_001194135.2 Octopus bimaculoides | reverse complement strand
ACACACACACCCACACACAAATATATAAAGCTAGATTTACTTTTACAAGCTTTTCTTCTCATAAGCTTGGTCCAAGGTTCTAGAAAGTTCTTTGTGGTAATGAATCATTCAGATAATTGCACAAAAGAAACGACAAAAGTCATCTGTTATCTAAGCCCAATCAGTGTAGTCAACTGAACTCAATTAGAGCAGTTGTTTTGAAAACCAAACCAATAAACCTGGAATTTTCTTATGAAAAGAAGAGCCATCAACAACACATGCTTGTTTTCTTTATTATTAAAAGTAATGAGCCTTTTTAATAATCCTTGATGCTTACAATGTCTGATGCTAACGAAGCAAAATCATTGCTATAGGATTAAAAGGGATTAATATACTACAGAAACAATGATGGATCACATTGAATTATGTATCTTATTTATTATTTATTTATTCTTTATTTATTCTTGCTTTAGCTCTTCTTTTCGGTTTATATAATTTACCACTGATATGCTAGGGACGTGATAATCTTTTTATTCACAAACAGATATTAGTAGAATAGTGGAGATTATAAAGGAAGGATTTATTCAATCACTTACGTTAAACTATGTTATTTGTTCGTATATATCTTATAATCGTAGCTAAGCAATACCTTTTTTGAAAACAAAGGTATTATATGAATTAAAATATAAAAAATATATAAGCAATTAAGATATAAAAATTAAAATACAAATAAATTGTACTATTAAAATGCAGTTAAATAAACAATGCAAAATGTCATAAAAAAATAAATAACAAAAAATAAATTGTAATTATAATACTATTAATAGATAATTAATATACAGTAATTAATCTTTTGAACTCAGAAAGTGAATATATCCATCTCAAATTTTATTACAATTAACTGCAGAAAGTGGATTTTATCCATCGGATTTGGTGGCGAATACCTCTTCTTATGCTGCGAGAAGCGAAGAATCCTCAGTGACACTTTTAACAAAAGAGATTTTTTCCGATTTTCCTTTTTTTTTTTTTTTTTTTT
>NC_068990.1:56489392-56506744 GCF_001194135.2 Octopus bimaculoides | reverse complement strand
GACCTTGAAGGATTTTAGTCGAACAAATCGATCCCAGGACTTATTTTTTTAAAGCTTAGTACTAATTCTATCGGTTCCTTTTGCCAAACCGTTAAGTTACTGGGAAGTAAACACATCAACACTGGTTATCAAACGGTATGGGGCGGATACAGACACACACATAGATATATACATATATATATACGTCAGGCTTCTTTTATTTTCCGTCTACCAAATCCACTCACAAAGTATTGGTCGGCCTGAGACTATAGTAGAAGATATTTTCCGAAGATGCCACACAGTTGAACTGAACCGGAACATGTGGTCAATTGCAAAAGATCTCCATGTGTCAGAAGGAAGAGTCAGAATTGTTGTCCACGAAGACATCAGATATAAGTCTTATATGATGAGGAAAGATCAATTTGTTTTAAAAAGCAAAAGAAAATCACTACATCAGATCTAAAAGGTTTTTAAGCAAACTGAAAAATTCAGTAGAAGAAAGTTTGATTTGGTTTTTCTCAAGCAAGAAAAACTTCGACCAAATCAAAAAGTTAACAAGAAATGACGGATGGCTATGTGCAGTCCCTTCTGAAGTTCCAAGTGTTTTTGCATACAAAATTTCCTGCAACTGTCATGGTTTTAGGGATTGTCAGCAATAAAGGACATGCGATGCCTCCTTACTTCTTTCCACAAGGCCTTAGAGTTAACTCTGCCGCCTACATTGAGGTCCTGGAAATAATTGTTAAGTCCTAGATAGACAGTGTATGCAATGGAAGGCCATATGTATTTCAGTAAGACTCTGCACTATCACACATGGCTCTAGTAATACAAGAATGGATGACTGAAAATTTTCATGTCACATAACCCCTAACATTTGGCCTCCTAATTCCTCAGATCTCAATCCATTGGATTATTACATGTGGGGCGTTGTTGAAAGAAAGGTCAATGAACACGCCTATAACACCAAAGATTATTTGAAAGCTGCCATAGTCAGAGTAACGTCCAAAATGAACTAGGTCATAGCATTTTTTGATAAATAAAGTTATTTGTTATTATATATCTGTTATTATATATCTGCTTTTTTTATAAACATAAATTTGTCCTCAAATATCTTACGCACCCTGTATATACTTGTTCGTATGTACGTAATGTGTATATATAAAGGTGGGTTTTAGTACAGTTTCTGCCTGTCAAATTCGAAGCAAACAATTGGTCAACTCAAAGCTATTGTAAAAGTTGCACGCTGAATGTGAAGCGTAGTTGGATCGAACCTAAAACCATGCGGTTGTGAAGCAAGCATCTTATCCACACAGCAATGTTTGTTGCCACTCCCTCCCACACATACATAGAGCCTGTTACTTAGGCATAAGGCCACATATTTGTCGAAGAAGAGAAATGAAGATATGTCTTTCTCCGGATCGTTAGGTATTCATTGAAATATACTATCTGATACACCATAGTAATGAATAGTGATAAAAAAAAAATAATAAAAGAAATTAACCAAAAGCATTAGTTTATCTAACAGGATTTATTTATAAATTTGGCAGAGGAAAGTTCTGTTTTGAACGAATTAATTTATCGTGGAAATTTACAGCCTTGCCGTACTTTTGTTGAAATCCAAGTAATTTGCTGCTTTATGAAGAGAAAGAATTTGTAGAAGAAACACACAAAAGCCAATAGACGGACAAAGATAAACTTGTAAGAAAACAAGTGTAACGAGCAGCTTTTGCAATGAAATGAATACAACAATCTATTTTCTCGAAATTAGACCCGTGGTGGTTGGCACCATTTTCTGGCCTCCTTCAAACAAGCTCTTCCGGATCTTTCAATCAGATTTGAATGGTACTTGGTAGAAAGACATCCGAATCTCAGACAATATCTGTGACGATATTGTGCTATTGATTGCGTCTTTGTCACTCGCGCAACTCCAGGCAGTTTAGCAATTGGCTCCTTATAAACTACACTCGTTCATTTGTACACAATTCCTTCAATAGCTTCTAAGTTTGCCGAATTTATTTCTTATTCTGTTTT
The DNA here is from genome assembly GCF_001194135.2 of Octopus bimaculoides. Classification (NCBI taxonomy): domain Eukaryota; kingdom Metazoa; phylum Mollusca; class Cephalopoda; order Octopoda; family Octopodidae; genus Octopus; species Octopus bimaculoides. The sequence goes on along the minus strand of NC_068990.1, from coordinate 56,504,734 downwards.
ATAAACATCAGATTAAGTTATATAGCGAAAAACTAAAAGTTAGCTGATCAAAAGAAAGTTCTCCCTATTCATGCCACAGTATTGTCATAGTATTGTCAACGAACGCTAACTAGCCCTTGTTTCTATTTCTTTATTTGAATAAAGACTAGGAATAAAATGACTAACTGAAGGCTGTAGTTGAACATCTGGATAACTAAACAGGCTTAGAGAAAAACTATATGGATAGATAGTCATTGAGTATTACAATCTACACCTTACTTCGTTATTGTCATCTTTGTTTTTCCTGATTAAAGTGTTGGTATTAGAACAGATGGTACTGAGCCTTGTAGCTGTATAATGGAATCTAGTTCAATGTCTCTATGATTCATATCTTGCTTGTGTTAACTTCGATTTTCATTCAACACTAAAGTGGTAAAATCATATCAAACAATCATATTAAGAGTCAAAGAAATAGATTTTACCCCCACCATCATCCAGCCATTTCATAACATCACTCAACCATCTAAAAATAGCCACTAAATCTCCCTCAAACCACTCCCAGCTGTGCTGGGAGGGGGGAGGTTATATAGTTGTTGTTTTTTTTAAACATACACTTAAAAGTGAGATAGTCATAATTGCGAATAGCATTGATCATAGGTTCGCTCAGTCAGAGCTAGTCTAGGGCTAAACACCAACAGTATCAACATAACTATGCTGAAAGAAGTTATCATTGCCTTCGTTGTTTTTACTGTCGTCGTAATTGTCGTTGTCATCTCTGGCATCTCTATCACCGTTTGTAAGAAATTAATTTAGACAATTGTCAGCTATGAGTCGTGTTAGCAAAGTGATGAAAGCGCAACACTACAAATGCTTTATGTTAAACAAGGATAACTGCGTTCAGGCTCTTCTCGCCTACCCCATAAATTTTAACTTCCATTCTTTGGTATTGGTTAATTTAGTTGATCAAGAGGAATTACTATAAGGACCTATACTTTTTTTGTTTCCTTGGAAAGAGAATGGGTTGTCGTGAGAATTTTTAGGCACTTTTCTGTTCCAAATTATTAGAGACAATAATAAATTGGGAGAGTGAAAATTCGTCAGTAGAGAATCTTACTGGTTGGTAACTTTTGTGCTTGCGATACTCGACATGAAATTGTCTAAAAATAAATTTGGGTCCTTTTCGAATTCTGATATAAGATAAATGAAGTTGCCACAATAAATTTGAGGTACGTCTTTGGTAAATTATCTCAAATTTATGTAAGTTTTATTACATTTATAGCGAAAAGGAAATACCTTTCATCAATTTAACAAAATTTGACGTTTTATCATTCCTCACTCACCATACCTTCACCAAAATATTCAGTTACCTTCTTCATCATCATCATCATCATTATTATTATTATTATTATTATTATTGTTATTATTATTATTATTATTATTATTATTATTATTATTATTATTATTATTATTATTATTATTATTATTATTATTATTATTATTATTATTATTATTATTCAGTTTATCTTGAGACAATGTTATTTAACTTGAAACAAAATAATTGGTAGTTGGATATATTGAAATAATGAGTCAGAAATTTAAATTTCTATAGAACAAAATAAATTGTTTTTAATACATTATGCAAGGCTTTCGGTTTTGTTGTCTACAGTAGCATGATTAGAGAAATAAATGGCTACATCAAAATCTATAACCACAATGTGTATATAAGATCTTAGATTAGAATACATGGGTAAATTAGATTAGGAAAATCGATGTATGAAATTGATGAGTAATATTCTCTAAAATAATATTGGACAGTTCTCTATTAACATAACTTCCCTCTATGAAAGCTCATCGAATCTGACATATTGAGTTAAAAACCATAACTAGAAAGTAGATCTATTTTATTCAATTTATTTCATTTAGAAAACGCAGAGAAGCAGTTTGATTCTGAATGCTGGTAACAAATAATTTCTATCCAAAGGCACAATCATTTTTGCTTGGAAGATATGACTTGGTCGATTGAAGTGAACCCTGAATATTTCAACTTCGTGCTTATTGATTCCAAAATTCAGAAATATTAGGTGGCAAGTAAATTTCGGGGAAAATATCTAGTCAGTATGAATTGCAACGTATGCATTACATATCTACAACAGCATTTTTCTTTTTATTTACTGGAATTATTTATGCTTTTACTTACATGTTGGCTTCAGTCATTGGGTTGTCGCCATCCTAGAATGCCACGATCAAGGACTTTAGTTGATCATATTGAATCCAAGTTCTAATTTCAGTCTTCTACTTAAGTTATCCATCTTTGATTATGGATACACTTCGGCGTAAACAGACTCAATTTCACAGATGAATATAAAAACAGACACAAATACAAATACACTCTCACACGTATGTATTTCTGTGTATAGTAATAAAAAAAACATAGCTCTGTGCACATCGAATGGTGTGGGTTTATCGAGTTGGCATGTACAGAGGTAGCAGATACCTTTCTAGGACAGAGATAGTTCCCATACTCAATAGTCGAGCTAACTTTAATGTACAGATAAGTTAGGAGCTAGAACTTCTGTTTGTGTTGCTATGGTACAACAAAAGGTACTCGAAAGATTACAAGAATACACATCCTTACTTTTATTAACATATTCTGCATCTAAAAGGCACTGAGCAGGCAGAATCGTTAGCACGCCGAACAAAATGCTTAGCGGCATTTCGTCCGTCTTTACCTTCTGAGTTCAAATTCTGCCGAGGTCCACTTTATCTTTCATCTTTTCGGGGTCGATAAAATAACTACCAGTTGAACATTGAGGTCGATGTAATCGATCCGTCCCCTCCCTTAAAATTGTTGGCCTTGTGCCAAAATTTGAAATTAATATTATTACTATTATTAAATTGATCGGTGAGCTGGCAGAATCGTTAGAGAGCGGGGCAAAATGCTTAGTGGCATTTCGTTTGTCTTTATGTTCTGAGTTCAAATTCCACTGAAGACGACTTTTCTTTTCATTTTTTGGGTGTTGTCTTTACGTTCTGAGTTCAAATTCCACTGAAGATGACTTTTCCTTTCATTTTTTCGGGGTCGATAAAATAAATATCAGTTGAATACTGGAGTCGATGTAATCGACTTACCCTCTCCTCTTGAAATTGCTGGCCTTGTGCTAAAATTTGAACCCAATACATTCAGCATTAATTTTGTAACAGCAGCACAAGATCACATATATTGGAGTGGTGGTAGAAGGAGTTGATATAATCGACCCAGTATTTAATTGGTACTTTATTTTGACAACATCCTCGGAAAGATGAAAAATTATTTTCAACCTTTGCAGGGTTGTTTAATATTGATTTCTTACATAGGAACACGGACTGAAATGTCGGGGGTGAGAACAGTCGATAAATATCGATTTGACTAGTACTTTATTTTATCACCCATTTACATGAAGGATGAAAGGTGAAGTCAAGCGTGACATAATTGTTCGATATTTATGAAATAAATGAATGGTTAGATGTTAGGAAATGAATTAAATTCTTCAATATTTTATATAAATTTCCTTAATTTCTTTGGCGATCCTTTGAAAAATAGATGTGGAGCGTTAAAAAGTTTTAGCAGTTTAAAATACTGACTAATGAGTAACCAACGTCTACACAAACTGCTTTCCAGCATTTTTTAATATCCAATCGTTTTCTGTTCCATCAGTTTATTACATACAGAAAAGTTATAATGAGTCGAACTAACTGTTTTTGGTATTAGGGATTTTTATCTTCACGCATTGAGTTCAAATCTTATCCTGGTTAACCCTGTCTTATTCTTTCTATTATTGAAAAAGTAAGTAGCTTTTGTGGATGTTACAATCGTTGTTTATTCTTAATGCAGCTCTGATCAAGAAGGCCTATGATCAAAGGCTTTCCAGCCGTGACCACCTCGCTTTGTGAGTATATTGGATCATATTCTCCTGATTTGACCATTTAAAATGATAGGATATGTTTGGAAAAAAATTTAGCTGCTACTTCTAGTAGAGAGATCGACTACATAGATAGACATTCGAAAGCTACAACGATACGATGAAGCACACTAGGCTTCGTCGAAACAGTGATATATATGTATATATTTGGTATTGTATATATTTACTTAAGTTAGAAATCTTTATTATTTCGTGAGAGTAAGAGACTGCAGTTACATTTGTAGATTCTTCCGTGAAAGTTTGATGCAGTTGCTGCTTGTTGATAGCGCAGAAGTTGATTAGGATATGAAAAATATGAGTACGGGAAGAATTACACGAGACTAATGTTCTGAGTAAGTACTTATGAGAAGCGTTTTTATGCAGTGATTAAGGATGGTATATAGAAGGACAGTGGTGAGTATATCGGGGTAGTTTATTCGAAGGTAATATTAGTTCAACAGAACAGAAATAGTTGCAATATCCAAAACTTAGTAACACACCCGAGCCTTGTCCATCAGTGTTGTATTTTCAGTGAAGTTTGCTGCAAGTTTTCGGGCCTGGTCCACGATTTTACGTTTATTCGGTATTTAAATACCGTGCTTTCAATGTAGCACTCCATAATCCATGGTCTCTTCCTCCAACTTTTTCATTCCAGTTTCAGAGGCCTTTGATTAGAAGGTCATAGACACTGTCCTTTCTTCTCTGGTTTAGCCATAATACTGAAAGAAGAGAGGCAGAAGAGAAAAGGTGTAAAGAGAATCCAGCAGTTTTAAAGTGTTGGGGAATTATTGGCCAAATAATGACGTTTTCAACAATGACTTAGATGGTACTGAAGCAGCATCATCCTAGTCATGTAATTAGAAGTAAATTGTGGTCGTTATTTGCACCCTGTAGAGAGTTATAGACTGTCTGCTCCTGAAGAGGAAGTCTAACCTTTGTGATGCACTTTTGCCACTATATGTATGTCCATCAAAACCTAAGAAGTTTAGTAATTGTTACGACTTTCAAGACGTTAGTTGTTTTGCGTTGTTCACGTATCATATACGTACATTGAAAGACTGTTGCTTTTTATATGTATGGTACTTGTGTCATGTTCAAAATGACTGTGTTGACATATACACATTGACGGCTATTCGTGTCTGTTTTGTTATTATAACATGTTGTTACTGCGTGAGCACAGGAGTTCAATGGTGCAATCCTAGTGAGCTGAGTCTGCACCAAAGATTTGAGTTTCACTTGGATTCGTTATGTTTCTCATTTCCTCTGTACCTCTGACTCAGGCTACTGTCAATATCTTGGAGAAAGTTACTTCACTGCATACCTAAAATTACTGCTGGCGCTGATATGACTGTGTTATTATGAAGATAACTTCACGACTACATGGTTTAGGGTTTCATCCCATTGCAGACGACCATAAGCAAGTGTCTTCAACTATAGCCTCAGGTCGACCAAGGTATTTTAATAGCCGGAAACAGTATGGTAGCCAACTGGAAGGATTGTTTGTTTTGTGAATTTAATCCATTGCTCAGTCAACGACTATCACTTGGCTCTTCGTCTGCTTTTAGCAAACATTCGAGACTGTACTCCGGTCTGTGGATAAACTCTTTACTTCTCACCAGACACAGAGGTTATGAACAAAGCCACAAAAAAGACTTTTTGATATTAGATGCCCCAGTGTGTTAAAGATCTTTTCTTCTTTTTTTTTTTCACGTTACCACAAGTGATAATTTTAAGTAAAAAATATCACAGAATGGAATTACTAGCAGAGCACATTTCTTTTGACTGGTGTACTTTTTGAAATAGTGCGCGGGTCCTTGTCATTAAAAGTTCAGGTAATTAATCTGAAGCACTGAAAGCATATAACGTGCAGGTAGAGAACATTTTCAGTTGGTGATCTAATTCTGACATATCTCATATGAATATTAGATCTTTTATGCAAACATACTCACAGGCATACATACTTATTTTAGTATTTATTCCATGTATCTAGGATTTAATTAATAATTGCTTCTGTTTAGCAAAGGTAGTTTCGTATTATTTAATTTGTTTAGCTTCAGCAGTGGATCAATTTAATACATTTCAATTAATTAAGGTTTGCATCTAATTTCAGTGGTGTTGGTTCTGCCATAAAAATTAATTAAAATTTTGTTTGCTTGATAGTAGGATGGTTATTTGTAATTATCTATATAAATGCTAATATTCCTCTTGTATAAGGCAGCGAGCTGGTAGAAACGTTAGCACGCCAGGCGAAATGCACAGCAGTATTTCATCTGTCTGTACGTTCTGAGTTCGAATTCCGCCGAGGTCGACTTTGCCTTTCATCCTTTCGGGGTCGACAAATTAAGTATCACTTGCATACTGGGGTCGATCTAATCAACTGGCCCCCTCCCCCAAAATTTCTGGCCTTGTGCCTAGAGTAGGAAAGAATATTCTTCTTGTATACAATGTCAGGCATTTCATTTTTCTCGCTAAATGCTATTTTATTCAACTTCACATTGAGTCTGTAAATTTTAGTAGTCCAGCGTATAAAAACTAAAAGCACTCAGCTCTAAAATTTTCTCAGTTGCTTTCTTATTCCCTTGACATCTTCAGCGTAAAATTCACTATTGTTTATTGATAGTTCCTTTCCTACGAATCCACTTTCTTAGATGAAATAGCTGTTGTGGTTTCTCACTGAATATATCTTCTAAAGATCTTCTCCTGAGTATCCTCGAGAGGCTCGCTTCATTTAACACAGAGGTTTTACACCCAACTCATAATGAATTAAGTGTTTCTGAAAATCTCTTTGTTCGATAGCTTCAATACTGATAAAACAACTGATGATAGCTGAATCTTTACAATGTCGAACGGCGAACTGCAGTGTTGATGGATCGCATCCAAGCATTTCAGGTCAGAAGACTTAACTCTTGTCTCTTCATTGTTCCTAGATGGAAGAATATATGATTATGCATATAGCTAGGGTTGTGGATTGTCAGGAGAAATATTTTGTGGTATTCGCTTTGTAGTATTTATTCTAAGTTCAATACTCGCCGAGGTCATCTTCTTGGGTCGATAAAATAAAGTACCAGTGTCATTCTGGAGTCGATGTAATTGACGGACACCCCCACTCTCAAAATTTCTGGCCTTGTCCCTAAATTAGAAATAATTATTATGTATACAGTTACACAAAGCGCGTGGCTCAGTGGATAGGTATTCGGCTCACGGTCGTGAGTTCAATTCCTGACGGCACACTATGTGCTTGAGGAAGTCACTTTCTTTTTCGTTGCGCCATTCAGGTAGCAAAACTGAGTTATACTTATAATTCAAAGGGACATCCTAGTATCATTCTGTGTCACGCTACATCTCCCTGAGAATTACAATAAGGATACGTGTGTCTGTGGAGTACTCAGCCACTTGCACATTAATTTCACTAGCAGGCTATTCGCTTGACTGGATCAACTGAAACCTTCGTCGTCGTAACTGACTGAGTGCCAGGCCACAGCCACAACTAACTCATTGAAAACCACATCGCTTCAAATCAAGCTACTTTATCTAGGGAGCATTTGTTTGCTAATTGCCAGGGTCATTTGATAGAAGTTTACAATTCACTAAGTGATTTATGTGAGGCTTTATCGTATTTACACAACTTTTAGTCAATTTTCCTTTTTTTTTTTACATATTAATTCATAATTTTGTGATTACTAAATGAAAACTTATTTTAAATTTTGATTAAATTCACTGTATTGTATAAACCACTATTAAATAAGAGTAGTCACTAGAACTTAGAACTGGTTTGCCAGTAATAGTTTGCTAGTAATTTAACGAAACGCTATTGACCATAAATTATATCATACGAAATTGAAAATACAAATAAAGACACTTATTTTATTTAATCAAGAAATTACATAGATGTATCGTTCAAAATAATCGAAGAAATTCCATCCTTTTTAAAATTAAATGTATTGAATAGTTTTCACATATTTCAATATTTAGATTTCTAAATTGATCATAAATTCTATTTAAAAATGTAACTCATTGTCTAAGAACTGCTCAGTACAATATGTTCTTAATATTTTCTGTATTAAGAAAAGTTCTTAAGTTTTCTCACAACAAAGATAAGTCCATTGTATTCCAATTTCTAATATAAATCGCGAAATCCTATCACTAAATAAAGGTAACATAATGTCTGTATGACAAAGAGAAGTCCTTCACTATTGTTAGTCGAATAATATGGGTTCTCTTGTTGCGTTACTTTTACTAAGATTGCTTGTAGTCTCACTTTACAAGTTGAAGACGTGAATGAGCTTTGTTTTAAACTTAAATAATATCCTCTCCATCACATCACTGGCTAGTATCTTCACGTGGATCGCAACAAATGTCATTTCATTTCCTTCATTTCTGTTTAACAAACATTTTATAAACAAAGGATAACGAAAGAATTTATTTCAGAAACTTACAAGTGTCCATAATTCTAGATTCATTTTCATTAAAAATAAATATAGATTTTATGTACTTTGCGAAACTCAAATCTATGATATATATGTTGAACAATTTTAAATTGTTAGCAGATAATAGTTTTCTTTTATTACAATTCCATTCACATCTACAACACAAGATAGGAATATAAATCAATGCAAAATCTTGACCAGTGCTTTATTTCAGTGACCCTCGAAGGATAAATGGTTAAGCTGATATCAGTAGGATTTGAACTCAGAACGTAAAAATCAGTTAGTAAATATTGATTTCAAATTTTGGCACAAGACCAGCAAGTTCGGGGGAGAGAGCTAGTCGATTATATCAACCCCAGTACTTTGACTGGTACTTATTTTATCGATTCCGAAAAGCAAAGTCAACCTCGGTGGAATTTGAACCCAGAATAGGTAAAGACAGACGAAATGCCACTATGCGTTTTGTCCGGAGTGCGAACGATTCTTCCAGCTTACCGCCTTCGCAGTTACTAATTACTGGTTTCAAATCTTGGCACAAGGCCTGCAGTGTTTTGGGAGAGGGATTGAGTCGATTACATCGATCCCAGTGCTTGATTGGTACATTTTTATCGACCCCGAAAGGATGACAGGCAAAGTCGACCCCGGCGGAATTTGAGCTCAGAACATAAAGACGTACGAAATGCTGCTAAACATTTTTTTTCGACATACTAACGATTTTACCAGACCGCCACCTTTGCAGTTACTAAATATCACAACACAATTTGTCTGATGCTCTAATGATTCTGCCATCTTCCCTATAATGATTTTATTTATTCTTTTCGTGAAAAGTATATAAGAAATATTGGACTAACTGAATTCTGTTTTTACTTTTTACTTTTTCTTAATTTCTATTCCATTCTGTACTGGCATCGTGTTGACTTCAGAAGTATAAATAGTTTTTCTGTGAGAAGAGATTTTTCGTCTCTCGTTCAACTATTTTCTCTGTCGAAAGAGAAATCGTCATCGATCCCCATATCCCTTCAGTGCAACATGGCCTCTTCCGAGAAGGAAGAGCAAGAGAAAGAGCGGGGAGAAAGATGTCAGGGAGTTAGAGAGAAAGAGAGGGTGACGAAGATAGGGGAGAAGGAGGGAGAAGGAGGAAGAATGAAGGAAGGATGGAGAGAGGAGAATGAGGAGGAGAGAGGAGAATGAGGAGGAGAGAGGAGAATGAGGAGGAGAGAGGAGAATGAGGAGGAGAGAGGGAAGAATGAGAGAGAGAGAGGGGGACATGAAGGAGTGAGAGAGGTAATGAGGGTGAGAGAGGAGGAGAGATGAATAGAAAGAGAGAGAGAAATTGCTCTCAGTATTTGACTGGTACTCGGTGTCAACTTTGCCTTTCTTCCTTTCGAGGTCGATAAAATAAGAACCAGTTGATGTAATCGGCTTAGCCCCTCCCCTAAACTTGCAGGCCTTGAGCCAAAATTTGAAATCAATATTTGGCTGTTACTTTATAAATCCAGTAAGAATAAAAAGCAAAGTTGACCTCAGAGGGATTTAATGTTTATTTACTGAAGACGAAGGACTTATGATCAACAAGAATGGAAGTCAGAAACGTAAGGCCTATTGAAGAATTTATGTAAATACGCTACACAAGGAACTATGTCCAATGACGCTGACACTCAAATATTATAGGTTACATAATATATATTATAAATAATTTCTTTATAGAGAGATAGTTATCAGAAAATGATAACAATATCGAATTAACGAAAAGAGCCTTCACGCTCACTCGACCTTCTAAAAAAACAATAGCTAAAACTCCCTCAAATCACAACGTGTTACAACCAGGAAAGACACATTTAATTATGTAATCCTAGATATGCATGTAATCCTAGACACATTTAAATATGTAATCCTTGGCACGCTAACCCTGAAAACAAGATTGTATGGTCACTGTTAGAGAGTCTTTGATCATAAATCTTCTCAATCAGAGCTAACCTGGGGCGAAGCAACAGCAACAATGATAATAGTATAGATTCAGTTTTGAACCGCTTTTTATTTTTTATTTTGCTAGAGGATTTAGTACAGTGGTTCTCAACCATTTTCTATTGTACCTACGGACCCATTTCATTGCTATTTTGTTTTTCACACATTAACTTTTGTAGATTGAACTATGTAAAATGTCAGAGAAAGAAAGCTGTTTCTTGTAATACATACCAACTAATACATCTAAAGAAAGGCTTTTTCAGGGACTCTTAAAATACTTTTGTGAATCCCCTATTTACTGTTTTGTTGCGTGGGCTCCGCAAAATATTATATGGACCTCGGTTGAGGACCACTGATTTAGTATTTCCACTTGAGCTCCGATTCTTGGATTCTATGTAGCTAAATATTAAGGACCTAAGTAATTTAAACGAGATTTATATTCCTAGACAAGAGGTACAGAATTTGACGTCAGGAAGAATCCTCTATTCTCAATTCCCAAAAGTAATACTCCTAAACATGGTTGAGTCTAGCACGCCGGACAAAATCCTTAGCAGTGTTTCATCCGGCTTTACGTTCTGGGTTCAAATGCCACAGAGATCGAATTTGCCTCTCAGCCCTTAGGAAGCCGATAAAATAAGTACCAGTTGAGCACTAGGGTCAATGTAACCGATTTATCCTTTTCTTCGAAACTGCTGGCCTTGTGCCAAAATTTTGAAACCATTATATAGTAACTGCGAAGGCGGCGAGCTGGAAGAATCGTTCGCACACCCGACAACATGCTTGGCGGCATTTCGTCCGTCTTTACCCATTTTGAGTTCAAATTCCACCGAGGTCGACTTTGCCTTTCATCCTTTCGGAGGTTGATAAAATAAGTACAAACTTGAGCACTTGGATCAATGTAATCGACTTAACCTCTCCCCCGAAACTGTTGGCCTTCTGCCAAAATTTGAAACTGATATAGGGTTGAGTCACCTGAGAAGAGAATTTATAGTGAAATAGTTGCGTCTACAAACTACAAAACAAACATATATTAATTCGACCGAAACCAAATGAGGGAACCTTTACGCGATCGCTGAACCTCCATATTTCCCTCAAGTCACATCCTAAATTATATAATGTAGTCCTGAATATATAACGGCTGAAAAGAAGAAAAAAAACAAGACGGTCAGGTTTGGAACACTTTTGTTCATATATCTGCTTGATCAGAATTGACCTGGGACTAAACGAGAATGACAACAATTAACTCCACTAAATCCAGATGAGAATATAACCCACTTTTCCTGTTAAAGGTTTATATTCATTTCCACTATATTGTTGATTGCCTAAGCCGCCCTAACACAGATGATACAAGTAAAACATTTACACTTAGTTGGATATCAAGAAGGCTGCAATTATCTGAATGGTTCCCTCGTGAAACTAAACATACCCATATGGACCTCTCTATATGGCCCAATATGAGAATTATATTTTCATTCATTTAGTACGATTCAATCAACACGCCGATGGGAATATCACATTTACAGGAAATAATAGTGTCAAACAACATATGTATTTTCTATTTCACCGTCTACTATCGGTTTTCCATTAATGAGTGTTTTTCTCTGCAGGCTTTAGAAAAAGGAGCCATGCATTACCTAAATAGATATAACCTCATACATACATATATATATATATATATATATATATATAAGCATGGCTATGTGGTAAGAAGCTTCCTTCCCAATCACATGGTTCCGGGTTCAATCCCACATTGTGGCACCTTGAGCAAGTGTCTTCTACTATAGCCCCGGGCTATATCCTTGTGAGTGGATTTGCTAGACGGAAACTGAAAGAAGCCCATCATATATATGTATGTGTATCTATGTGTGTGTTTGTTCCTTCACCACCGCTTGATAACCGGCGCTGTTGTGTTTACGTCCCCATAGCTTAGCAGTTCGGCAAGAAAGACCAATAGTGGAAGTACCAGGCTTTAAAAAGAAAAACAAGTACTGGGGTTAATATATTCAACTAAAACCTCTTCAAGGCGATGCCTCGGCAAGGCTGCAGTCTAATGACTGAAACAAGTAAATGATATATCGGGTGGCTTTTAAGCTAGCTGCCGCAGAAGGCTTTTTATTGAGCCCAACAATGACACTTCACGCATTGAGTACATATTAAATTGTATCAAACTTCAACAATATTTTTGAAGCAATGAACAATTTTCATCAAAACAATGATATAATTTGTCGACTTGGAACTTATTGCAAAGGTGCATGATAAACAACATTTTTTTTTTTGTCTTCCTCTTCGGAGTCAGTACAAATAGCTGGTTACATTCCCTACCCTTGAACAATCAACGTATAGCTGGCCGTAGGCAACAATAAACTTACATTTTAAAAGTTTAACGATAAATCTTCTGCCTTGCAAAATTTTGTCAAAAACGTTAAGAGTAAACCCTGTTTTGCATGATATATTCTACCGGTATCCGAAGTTTCAAACTGTTTAGTTAAAAAATCTGCACGTCAAATTGACTAGATCCAAAAGTTTTATGCATTTATACTACACAACTAATCCGGGAACTTTTTGATAACACCTCGTACATAGAAAGATAAGGAGAGAGAAAGTTGAAATATAGAAATAACCTAGTAGGAAAGAATACGTAGACAGAAAAATATGAAGAGAAAGGAAGTAGTTCGCAAAAGCTCCTGGAATGGCCTAGTAAAGATGCGCAAAAACAAACAAGAAAACTGAGAGAATTAGTTAAGCTAAATAAAGATTCTTGACCTAGGGATTATAAGGTGATTATTGAAGACGAACAGGAGAATGAAGAATAACAGGAATAGGTGGTAAAAAATGAAAGTAAGAAAGTTAAAAGGGGCGGGGAGTATAAGAAGTATGTAAAAAAAGTGAACAAAGGCACAGGAGTGACAGGGCGGTACGAAGCTCGCTTTCCAGTCACTTGGATCTGGGTTTAATCCTACTGCATGGCACTTTGGGCAAGTGTCTTCTACTCAAGTCTCGGACGGACCAATCTTTTGTGAGTGGATTTGATAGAGAGAACCAGAATCTGGCCTATTGTATATGTGTGTGTGTGTATGTGTGTGTATGTGTGTGTGTGCATGCGTGTGCGTGTATGTGTATGTGTGTCTTTGTCCTTCGCCACCGCTTGACAATAGGTTTTGGCGTGTTTATGTACCCGTAACTTAGCGGTTTGATCGATAGAATAAGTATGAAGCTTTAAAAATCAGTTCTGAAACCAATTCGTTTGACTAAAAATTCTTCAAGGCGGTGCCCCAGCATGACCGCAGTCTGATGAATGAAACAAGTAAAAGGTAAGAAAAGTAAAGAATATATTGGTTTCAAATTCTGGCACAAGGCCTGCAATTTTCGAGGCAGTTTGTAAGTCGATTTATTCTTCCCCAATGCTCAACTGGTATTATTTTATCCTTCCCGAAAGGATGACTGCAAAGTCGACCTCAGCGGAATTTGAACTCAGAACGTAAAGATGGATAAAATGACGCGACACAGTTTGCTCTGACGTGGTAACGAGTAACATAACGAGTAACGTGGTAACGTGGTAACGTGGTAACATTTTGCTCTGACGTGGTAACCAGCTCACCGCCTTAAATAGCACAAATAACAGCTTCAAATGTTTACACAAAGCCAGAAATTTGGGGTAAGAAGGTAAGTAGATTACATCAACCCTAGTGCTCAACTGATACTTATTTTACCGACCCCTAAATGATGAAAGGCAATATCGACCTCGGTGGAATTAGAACTCAGTTAAGACGGACGAAATGCCGCTAAGCATTTTACCCGGCGTGTTAATGATTCTGCCATCTCTCTACCTTAAATAGTTCAAATAATAGGAATACTTTGTATGATGAACTACAAGAATATCTTTTAAAATTATCAAATTTACTATTATACCAACATAGGGGCCAATATAAAATAAACTTTGGAATGAGTATTGTTATAAATAGGCGCAAACTGAAAAAAGAGAAAACTTAAGGAACGTAAAGACAGCGATGTCGTCCAACGAAATCCAGCACTTCAATCGATTACGTTAGCATGAAGAGTGTGATAACGTTTGAGTGGAATTAATTACTTTTTCTTTTAAAGATTCCAGGTTTATGATGAAGGTCAGTTCTCATCCATTCGTTGTGTTAATTTCTGTTAGTGTCATTAGCAAGGTAAACAGCGAAACTTGTCTTAGTGTTTAAATCACGAAGTTTCTTTTTAGTATAGTATAAGGCATAGCGCTTGATACGATACACTCGAGCGTGTAGAGGAGTCAATTAAGTGCGTAGTTAATATTTTTACCTTTTTAAATCCCCGATAGATTTAGAAGATCAGATATATTTTTTCTTTCAGGGGATAAATTTTTCCATAGGTAAGTAATATATATTCTACAGTATATTTTCGTTTAGCAAGATTGTAAATATTGCAGCCAGTAACTTCCATATTTCAATAATAACTTCCATCGCTGAAGAGCGCAGAGTTACATAATCGGACTATTACCTAGCACTCAGTTGAATCCCTAGTGCGAAACCGATCGGTAAGATCGTCCGTAATGGATACATACTACTGTACATTTCGATTAATATATATAATGAAAGCTGGAGAATTGTTTTGGGGCAATCGGGTAGCATGTTTGCCTGGGTTACAAAAAATGCGGTGCTCAAGTCATGCAGACACGAAACTTTGTATCACTTTTTCATCCAACGAGTTTTTAACCCAATTTAGTATAAGCTGTAGTATATATATAATGTCGGGGTCCGTGCATTCCGTTACTTAATAAATGAAAAAAATGCATTGCAAATAAACAATGACAGGTAAAAAGGGCATACGTATACTCAGTGTACAAGAAGGGACCTTCTGTCTCCCGTCCGGTTATACACTCACTATGCGTATACGTTTTTTACATATCGTTGTTTATTTACGATGCATATTTTCATTTATTATTACACACACACACACACACACACACACACACACACATATATATATAGATATTTATATATACATACATATGTACGTATGTATGTATAAAT
>NC_068990.1:56484369-56489297 GCF_001194135.2 Octopus bimaculoides | reverse complement strand
GAGAGAGAGAGAGAGAGAGTCTCATTCTCAAATGTTAGGAAAACAATCCATTGATGCTTCCAATATACATTACATTTAAAATCTTAACTACTAATTTACATATTTATATGTCTGCGTGCGTGTGTACATGCATGTGCAACTATGCGTCTTTGTGCCTGGAATGGATGGCAGAATTTTATTTCTATACTAGCCATTTCAAGTTGAAGATTTTCGAAGGATGGTTTTACCTTTCAGCCTCTTTCGGAATCAATAAAATAAGTACCAGACGTGCAGTAGACTCGACCATACACGTCTACCTTATTCTCACTCAAGTTATCCTTACACATATCCCACATATGTATGTATGAATGTATTCATATATATATATGGACACATAAATACGTACACGCACATACAGACACACACACATATAATCTCAAGCAAGATATAGAAGTAATTTTTGTTGTCTTTGTAGCTCAGTCTCATATTTCATACGAATGATATGCTTGAATAATTAAAACTGTATTCATCAAATTCTGTGGATACACTTTGAAGAAGAGAAGAAAAAAATGTGAATGTCGCTTCATAAACTTCTGCAAATCAAATGTCAGATGAAATCTGAAGAATTCAAATTGCTCTGTCACTTTTCGTTTCTTCCCCGTTGCTTATTCTTCTGTTCCATATTACTCATATTGTACTAAGCATTTTTCATTAACTCCAGCAATTCAAAAATACATCGTTAATGACCGGAATATGTTGAAGAATTACAAAGATTTGAATTCTCGTTAATTTTATGTTTCTTTCTATGCCCCAATATATAATCACGTAGAATTATTATGAATGAAGGAACTGCAGACTTTGTTATATTTAATATTAGAAACTCAGAAAGCAAGGGATTGGCAGGATCGGTACAATGACCGACAAAATGGTCTGCTGTATTTAGTTATAAATGTTTACGTTCTGACTGTTTTAGAGAGTATATTTTATCTGTTAGTTTATTATCTGGTTCTTGCGGGTGTTAAGTTGGATACACGATATATATTCCAGCATACGAGTCTACTTTTTCGCATCAAAAGTTTTACAACCAAAAGAGGTAGGTAAATTTATACACCAAATCGACTTTGGAAGACTAAAAATTCCATGTAAAATGCTGAATGATTTGGAAAGATAATGACAAGGTTTAAATGTTTACAGTATATATTATGTGAACTTCTGTGCCGGAAACTATGTTATGTATCAGGTTTAAGGATAATATCTGCCTTTCCAACAGGCCATTGGTTCTGCTTTCTTTCTTTCTTTGGATATTTTACAAGTTTTAATCAGTTGATCACGTCGGAATCGGTACATCTGTTTCTAAATATCTGGCGCTTATTTTATCGAACGCTTTCTGGAACCACTATATTGCAGATCAAAAACACACGGCACCGATTTTCAAGCGACGTTAATTTTAAGACAGGTATCAAGGTAGACACTTAAACTTGCACACACACACACAAACTGAGATGTATATATATATATATATATATATATATATAAATACACGCACATACTACGGGCTTCTACAGTTTCGCTCACAAGGCCTTGGTCAAAACGAGGTTAAAGATGACACATGCTCAAGATGCCACACAGAAGATCGAACCCAAAAAGACGTGGTTGCGAAGCGACTTTCTTATCCAGACAGCCATGCCGGCTGACTAGGCAATACATAAAATCTCACCAAAATTAATATTGTCTTTAATTCTTCCAGATTTGATAAAAAAAAATTAGAAGAGAGGGGAAAACAAACAAACAGTACATGAAGAACTGACACAAAAGGTGACCGCATTAAAAGCCAAACTGAAGAGATATAATGCTAGTTGCAAAGATTTCGAGCAGAATAGACTCAGAATAGACTGTTCCAGTCAAAAAGAAGGCGTTTTTATGAAGAAATAGAGGGAGACCAAGACCAGGAACTGATTCCAGATGCGGAAGAAAGTAAAGAATTTTGGGGAAGGCTGTAGAACAGGCTAGTGAGACATAAAGAAAGCGTGGAGTGGCTAACAAAGATGGGAAGACAACTTACAACTGTACCAAGATAAAAGGACGTCAAAATTAATTAATATACAGCGAGACAGAAGTTAAAAAAAAGCAAATTGGAAAGAACTAGGCCCGGATGGAGTAGGAGGCCATTGGCTGAAGAACTTTACACAGCTGTATGAAAGGAATGCTGCACAACTGGATGACTGCCTACAGCAAGGTCACATTCTTGCCTGGATGACAAGAGGACGAACGCTGTTATGCCTCAAGGATCCCTTGAAAGGGAACTTAGCTTCATTAGTTGATGAAATGATAATTAGAAATTGTAGACGCAGATTAACGGGACTGAATGTAGCATGGCAAGATTACAAAAAAGCATATGATATGGTACCACACAGTTGGATAAGTAAAAGAATAAGCATGTTTGGAATAGAAAAAAGCATGGAGAAAATGCTTAATGAAAGTGTAAAACACTGGAATACTGAATTGATCGGATCGTAGGAAAGCAAAAACTCGGAAAAGTGAACATCAGACGTGGAATATTCCAAGGAGATAGCTTATCTCCATTACTATTCGTATTGGCCATGACAACGCTCACTGTGATACTGCGAAACTTTAAAATTGCCTATGATTTGGGAAAAGGAAATAGTCAGATAGATCATTTCCTTTTCATGGATGATATAAAGGTTTATGCGAAAAATGAGAAACAGCTTGAAAATTTTGTACATACTATCTGCATTTTCTCAAATGACATATGTATGGAATTTGAGATATAAAAGTGGCGCTATATTGAAAATGAAACGAGGAAAATTTGAAAGAAGCCAGCGAATTGAAATACCAAATGGGCAAACAGTGAGAGCGGTTGAGAAAGGACAGTGTTATAAGTACTTGAGAATACTGGAAGCTGACGAAATAAAAATGAAGAAATGAAACAAATTACCAGTAGGGAGTACACAAGGAGAGTAAGAAAATTATTGCAGTCAAAGCTGAATTCCAAAAGTCTTATTCAAGCAATAAATTTCAGAGCAATATTCTTAATCAGATATCGAACTAAAATTATAGACTGTACCAAAAACAATATGAAGAAACTTGACAGAAAAACTAGAAAGTTGTTGACAATGTATAGAGTCCACCATCCGAAAGCTGATATCAACCGGCGGTACTTGAGGAGAGACTTTGGTAGAAGAGGCTTAATAGCAGTAGAAGAATATGTACAGATAGAAAGAAAACAACTAATAGAGTATTTACAGACCAGTGCAGAAAAACTACTAAAGACAGTGAATAAGGAACAGGTGATGAAGCGCTTAATAGGAGAAAAGGACAAGAATGAAATACAAAGAGAGTACGTCAGACAGATCGAAGAGAAACCTCTGCATGGCCAATTTTGGAAAGCCATTGAAGACGTATCTGGGACAAAATCCTGGGCTTGGTTAAAAAAAGAGCAATTAAAAAAGAAACAGAGAGCCTAATTGTAGCAGTCTAAGATCAAGCAATAAAAACTAACAACATGAGAAAAAATATATGTAGAAAGAATGTGTCAGAAAAATGTAGAGCCTGTGAAATTTGGAACGAGACAGTGGCACTCATTGTGAAAGAATGCCCCAAGTTGACACAGGAACAATATAAGAAATGGATGCACGACCAGGTTGTAAAAGTTTTACAATGGAAACTGTGTCAGAAATGGAGATTTGAAGCTGGAATCGTATGGTACAATCATCGTGACAAAAGAGTACTGAAGTCGGAGAAATGTAAGAATTTAGAAAATAAGAGACCAGACATAAGAATTATAGATAAGGAAAAGTGAAGTTGCTTACTTAGAGACCCATCATGCCCGTCTGACGCTATGATCGTAAAGAAAGAGGAAGAAAAACAAAACAAATACAATCCTTTAACATTTGAAATAGGAGGAATTTGGTGCATGAAAACAGTGAAGGTCGTGCCTATAATAATTGGTGTGTTGAGAACAGTGAGCAAAGATATAGACAGATGGTTGAAGGAGATTGGAATAGATTTCCCGGTAAAGCTCCTTCAGAATGTTTGTCTCTTAGGGACAGCAAGGGTTACCAGGAGGGTTCTAAGCACTTGAAAGAATGCTGAAAACTTGTGGATACCGAAAGTTACAGGTTGTAACCCGTTACCCACATAAATCCTACCAGGAATGAGACCGAACCTGAGTGAAACCAAAATAAATATAATAATCCTTTCTACTATAGGCACAGAACCTGAAATTTTGGGGGAGGGGACCAATCGATTACATCGACCCCATTACTCAACTTGTTCTTATTTTATCGACCCCGAAATGATGAAAGGTAAGTTGACTTCGACGGAATTTGAACTAAAAACGTAAAGACGGACGAAATGCTGCTGAGCATTTCGTCCGGCGCGATAACGATTCTGTCAGCTCGCCACCTTCATTAATGTGAGTATAGCTTGAAACCAATATCAATAATAAAGGGAAATGGTTTCAGCGAATAGCTTATATTTTGCATACGATTATTCGTGATTATAGTGCAATTGACAAGACTGATGAAAATTTATTGAAATCAGACCTTTACAAGTTGGCACTCGGTCGGTTACAACAAGGGCTCCAGTTGATCCGATCAACGGAACAGCCTGCTCGTGAAATTAACGTGCAAGTGGTTGGGCACTACACAGACACGCTTATCCTTCACGTAGTTCTCAGGGAGATTCAGCGTGACAGAGAATGTGACACGGCTGACCCTTTGAAATACAGGTACTACTAATTTTTTTGCCAGCAGAGTGGACTGGAGTAACATGAAATAAAATGTCTTGCTCGAGGACACAACACACCACCGGGAGTCGAAATCACGATCTGCTGAAGACCGTAAGCCGACCTTAAGACCTAACCATTAAACCACGCGCCTTCACACCCTTACAGATTATTTTGGCTTTAACCGTAAAAATGCAGAAGA
>NC_068990.1:56478134-56484171 GCF_001194135.2 Octopus bimaculoides | reverse complement strand
ATATATATGGAACAACCCTGTTGGAAACGAGTTTACTTTTTCTTGATAAACCGAGATTATTGTCTCTGATAAATGTTATAAAAATACTACAAAGACTCTAATCAGTGAGAAATTACAAGGTTCTACCAAAATGGTTCAGAATCAATAATAAAAATGTGATAATGTGTTATCAGATTGCTGACAAAAATAAAAATGCCAATGTAATGAGATAAGGAGAGAAAAACGGAGATTCATAATGTATATTATAAACTTAGTTTTAATATACGGCATAGACTAACGACTGCAATAGGCCAGACAGTGGAAAACAGAAAAACAAGAAAAAAAAAGTGTCGAGAACGAGGAAAGAGAAAAATGATAAGTTGGAAAACATATTCGTGAGGGTCTTTTCTTTTTTTTTTTTTTCTTTTTTTATTGGCTTTAGGTATGAAATTGTTTCCCAGATCAATCAAAAATCAAACAGTAACATTTTAAATGATTGCAATAATGAAAGACATCCCACTTAAAATTCCTAAGTTTATTGAAGGGTAGTTTCAGCAAGACTACCTGTTCTATAATTTACTGAGTGGTTATGGTTGGATTTTGGTGCTTTTGCGTTGAAAGCTATGAGGAACAAGATTTATATTTACAAAAAATTAGGTATGATTACATTAGAATACTTATGTTTAAGTAAATTGTTTATGGCCGCAATTAGCATTGTTTATAGCTAATACATAATTTATTTTACTAACACAGCAATTTCTATCGCATGGCATATGCTGATTGCCATTATACTGCGTGAAATATAATAATATAATAAAAAGTAACTTATTCTAAGTTATTTTCTCTGGCTTCAAGTATTGTTTTATTTACTGACTTGATATTCAAACAAAAACTACAATAAACAAGTAGGTATAAGCTTTTGTCTATCGAACAAGGTTCATAAAATCTAGAATTATTGTGTGCGTGTACATATGTATATATATATATATATATATATATATATATATATATATATATGTGTGTGTGTGTGTGTGTGTGTGTGTGTGTGTGTGTGTGTGTGTGTGTGTGTGTGTGTGTGTATGTATATATGTTTGTATGTATGTGTGTATACTCACACACGCACACACACACTTTCATTGTATTATTCTAGATTTTATGTGTATGTGAGTGTGATTGGAATTTAATATACATTTGTTCACAAGCTAAGAACTGAACCGGAAGATGTCAAACAGCATTTCTTAGTTGTTTATACTATTCTGCCTTGTCTGTAAGTCGCCAAACTCTTACCCGTTCTCTTACTTTATAGTAGAATCACATAAAATCGAAAAAGGGAACTGACTAAATTGTTAATTTACGTTGTAGAAACCAAATTCACAGTAAATACGTGAAAATAAAACATGTCCCTGACTTTTGAATTATAGTTTAATTCTGATTTCTAGCATAGGCATTACGGTTCAAATTCGCGGCCCAGGAGTAGTCAATTAATCAGCTCCATTATTTCTCTAATACTTTATTTTAGTGACCTCGGATGGAAGGAGACCAAGGTTGACGTCGACTGAGGCATAGACGGAATTTGATATGGAAAATCGATGGCACTATACTTAAATATAGTTTACCAGCCCCATCAGTATTTGAGCATTGAATATAGCAGAGTAAAAGTAAATAATGTTTGTTGTTAACACAACGTTTCGGCTGATATAACCTCCAGCCTTCTTCAGGTGTCTTGGGGAAATTTCGAAACTGGGTTCTCATTCCTAAGGTATTTTTCGATGTTACTATTATTTTTTTTTCTTTCTTTTTTGCTGCTGCTGCTGTTGCTGCTATTGTTGTTGTTGCTGTTGTTGTTGTTGTTGTTGTTGTTGTTGTTGTTGTTGTTGTTGTTGTTGTTGTTGTTGTTGTTGTTGTTGTTGTTGTTCAGGTCACTGCTTGGAATCGAACTCAGAATCTTGGAGTTAGAGCACGGGCTACTAACCCCAAATTTTCCGAGTTCGATTCCAAGGAGTGACCTGAACACTAACAAGAATAATGATAATAATAATAATAATAACATCGAAAAATACCTTAGGAATGAGAACCCAGGTTCGAAATTTCCCCAAGACACCTGAAGAAGGCTGGAGGGTATATCAATCGAAACGTTGTGTTAACAACAAACAAGATGAGGACAAATATCCGTCGAATGTAAATAATGTACATAATTCCTCATTTATTAAATATAGAACTGTAGTGTATTTTTTTAACTACATAAGCTAATGTGGTCATGATTTTTGTTAAACGAGTCCTTGCTGTTATTTCTAGCAGGTCGAACGACCACGTAGAGCAGCCCAATTAGTTTCAAAGAGATGGTGAAATGAGATGCTGTGTTACGTTTACCTTTGCCAAGTGATTTTGGAATATAAATGAGCTAAAGATATGATTTCTTTTAATCTGGAATCCAGAAATCTGAGAAATATTATTTCTTTCGACTTTAAGCATGAAATTTTTAGGAAATTGGCTAGTCGATTACTCAACCGACACTTATTTGATCGACCCCAATATGATGAAAGTCAAAGTCGACCTCTGAGGAATTTGAATTCAGAACGTAAAAAGCTGGAAGAAATGCTGCTAAGCAATTTGGCCTGTCGCGCTAATGATTCTGCCGGAATCTAAAAGATAATGCTGACACTAATTTTCAGTTTCTGTAGTGAAAAAAATATTTCTCCCAGTTAGTTTTGTAATAAATGAAAGTAGAACATATTCTCAAGCACACGCACATTCATACACGCATACACACACTCGCGCACACGCAGACGCACACACGTCCAACACACCTCTCCCTCACATATATATGTTGGTGGATCTCAGTAGCTTGATGATGAGCAATTTGTTGTTTAATCAACTGAAATCAAATAAATTACCTGCTCCCGAGTTAGAGTGTAAACAACTGATCATTCCGGAGACACGTGTACGCTTAACAGTGAAGCATTAGGAGAAATGAAAAAAACAGGGTAGTGCAATATACAAAAGATGGTGTAAGTAACATAGATAATAAAAATAACAGAAAGAGTGATGGAAGAAAGACAAGTCTCAACACTAGTTACTGGAATTAGAAAAGTAACGTGATAAAATAAATGTATAGAAAGTGAGATCAATCGGAAAAAGAAAAAAAAGAAATTCTTGTATGATATCAAAATATGTATGGACAGGAAGGTCTTTGGTAACAAAGAAAGCGTCGGAGGCAGACTTGAATAGAGAGAAAAGATAGAAATTGAACTATGTGAAGAATAGAAGAATTAATAAAGCTCGTGAGTGAGATACTACATATAATGAAGGAGAGTTACAGAGTGAGAGCGTAGAAATAAAGTGAAGAGGTAATTCTTGAAACATGCAATAAATGAGCGAAGAATTTGTCAGTCATAGGGAAACTTCTTACCTTGGAACTGCAGAGAAAAAAGACAAAGGATACGACAGGAGAGGTAGTATTGAATAGCAATCAGAGAGCAGTGCTACAAAATAACAAGAAATCAAAAACGAAGAAAAAGAAAGAGACGCATCACTCCAAGTTAAAAGAGCGAAAATAAACTGCAGAAAGACAGATGAAACAAAAGAAGCAACTGGTGTTTCAAAGCTTGAAAAGAAAGATTAAGAATTGCTGAAAGGAGACAGAAATAAAACCTATCAATTTTGATGGATGCTAAGCTAGAGTAGAAATAGAGTAGAAATAATGTTATTTTAAAAAGAAGTGATGCTGCAAATAAAATACTATCCAAATGGGCTAACGAGAGAATTTCTTCGTGGCTGTTCATCCCACTACAAATCACATCCATATTTTTCTCGTCACTTTTTACTAACGTGAAAAATGGAGGGATATAGTGTATAATATCGTCCTAGATGCACTACAAAATGTTTTGTGTAATAGATCTGCTCACTCGGGGCTTACGAATTACTAAACAACAACTGTGCAATAGCAGTTGATTTGAAATAATGACACTAAGAACGGGACGATCCAATGTCTTACCTATGGGCCACGCTACCTCCAGTTTCTAAGAAGTAGGGAACTTCTTTATATTAGATAGCATTGTTAATGCGATCGCTTCACTGAAGACAAGGTTTCTTGATTCACATGTGCCACATTTCTGTTAATAGCATCTCTGAGGTGTCTCTGGGCCTGCTTTTGTATCGCTTGATAATACTTGATTTATATACATGTCTTAATTTGATTATCCTGGAGGAAGGAAAAGCTAAGTTGGCATCGGTAGCTGAACGCAGAAAGGTGACGTAACAAAGCAGACAATATTGAGATTTCAATACACCTGTCATCTCAATTACTCTACTATATTATGTAATATGCAAATTACTTAATTAGGGGATGAGTCTTGCATTAGCTGCTACTACTTCTTCCAGCAAGAGAGTCACGTGCCAGCTACCAGTAAGAGTTGTAGCCAGACAGGTTCAAGGAACGCTTTAAGTCATTGTAACAGAGGGGAAAAAAACATATTGGAACGATTGGCAACGTTGTTCTGAAGTTGAATAATTTAAAGCTAGTTTGCTCTTAAAGATAAAAGAAGCGTTCAATGGTTTGCAAAATTTGCCCACTTTAATTTCCATTCGATGGCTACTTAAAGGCTCAATTATTAGTTGTTGCGTAGAATTGATGGATTTGTGTGTGTGTGTGTGTGTGTGTGTGTGTGTGTGTGCGTGTACAACTAATTTCAATAAGAATTTAAACATGTGTTGTGTGTCACTACATATGTATGGGCGTATGAAGACTGGTTCTTCTCAGGAGTAATTATTGAAATAGGAAATAAACATGATTTGACGAAGATGCAATAATAGCAACAGCGCCAGCAGAGGCGATAGAACTATTTGATCATGACCCCGCTAGCATCAGCTTCGAACTGCAACAATACAAAATCAATCATAACATTTACTTTCTTTCTTTCTTTCTT
Source organism: Octopus bimaculoides (assembly GCF_001194135.2). Classification (NCBI taxonomy): domain Eukaryota; kingdom Metazoa; phylum Mollusca; class Cephalopoda; order Octopoda; family Octopodidae; genus Octopus; species Octopus bimaculoides. The sequence continues at coordinate 56,479,267 of NC_068990.1, read as the reverse complement.
TCTTTCTTTCTTTCTTTCTTTCTTTCTTTCTGGATAAAATAGGGACTACAGTGAGGTACAGCTCCCACCTCGATGCGACAAAAATATTATACAATAGAAGGGTGCTTCGTTACCTGGCATTGCTAAACTACTCTACTTCCATATGCAAAATCTATGGAACGTTCATAAAGGTTCACAGCACTGGCACGTACCTGTAATAACATGAAATACAATAGCATCACTACTACTACTACTACCACCACCACCATCGCCACTACTACTTCTACTGCTGCTACTGCCGAAACTACTATCGCTACCACCAATGATTGGGGTCGTAGAAGGAGTTGACGCATTGGATGTAACATATTAGATGCTAATAGTAAATTGTAAAATACAATAACATACATTCTTTACCTAAAGCAGTGCTTTTTTCCAGGTATCGTTGGGAATTTCCAGCTTTTGAATTTCATTACACAAGATCTGAGGCGAGTACTGGACTAAAAGAAGTTTAGGAAATACTGATCTAATGAGAAAAACTAAACTGTTACGGCCATCACTCACTATCAGGGATGAGTTGGTATCAGTATGTTCCAAACCTTACATTAGTAGTTTTAGCTACCCTTGTAGTCACGAGCCGGTTCAAACATTCTTTCGAGATTCAACCTTTTAACCCAGCAGAATACCCAGGATGTAGGCGGTGAGCTAGCAGAAAATTTCGGGTCTTGTGCCTAGAGTAGAAAAGATTATATAGGCTATGGAAGGCGGTGAGTTGGCAGAAACGTTAGCACGCCGGGCGAAATGTTTAGCGGTATTTCGTCTGTCTTTACGTTCTGAGTTCAAATTCCGCCGAAGTCGACTTTGCCTTTCATCCTTTCGGGGTCGATAAATTAAGTACCAGTTACGCACTGGGGTCGATGTAATCGACTTAATCCCTTTGTCTGTCCGTGTTTGTCCCCTCTTTGGTTAGCTCCTTGCGGGCAATAAAGAAATAAGAAACGTTTGCACGCCGGGCGAAATGCTTAGCGGTATTTCGTCTGTCTTTATGTTCTGAGTTCAAATTCCGCCGAAGTCGACTTTGCCTTTCATCCTTTCGGGGTCGATAAATTAAGTACCAGTTGGGTACTGGGTCGATCTAATCGACTGCCCCCCCCCCC
>NC_068990.1:56476435-56478010 GCF_001194135.2 Octopus bimaculoides | reverse complement strand
AAAAAAAAAATAAAGCCTTGTGCCTAGAGTAGAAAAGAAAAGAATACCCAGGATGTGACAGCTGGAGAAAGGGGAGGGCTACACTAAGGCCGAGCTGGTAACTGGTACCATATTTATAGATTCTGAAAAGATGAAAGATAGAGTTTAACTCAACGTAAATTTAACTCAGAGCGCATTTTATCCGGTGCTTTAACGACTTAGTCAGCCGACCGCATTAATTAGATAACAGTAGTGTCGAAATTTGAAAGTAATTGCAGCTTGCGAGTTCAGCATACACATTGTAACTAAGATAACATCAAAGTTGAGTCATTTGGATGGTTAAGGCACCGAGCAAAATCAGTACTTCCACTGAATTTAGCGCTGGTTCGACTCTCAGTTTAACCGTTCCGCTACATGCTGCGTGGGCCTTCAAAATGTTACAGCTTTAAATAAAATTAAGTCCACCATTTGTATGTGTTTCCATGTATATAGTTTTCGCTGGTATATTTTTGTATTTCCATCAATTACCAGCATTTTATATATATTTCTTTTTCTGTAGTTGAGGTGAATTTAGATACTTCATTTCTAAATTGGAGTTATATTCTCTTGCAATACAGAATCATCATATCAGTTTTAACAGTATTTTGACTCGTACATATGCAGTAAGAACACTACTAATATGTCGAGTTGAGACTATCCGAACGTTTGGTGGTATGTTTCCTCTCAGCTGATGACGTGCTGTTTTCATAGCCAAGGCACTTAACTCTTAACAGCCTGTCCATTTTAGCTACATGTAAAGAGGTAGGCACTACAGGAGAATAAAGCTTACTTCTATTACCATCCCAAATTTGTCATGCTTTATTAACATCTTATGCTAGTATTAGTCGGAAAGAGATAAGACCCGCTTCGTGTAATGTTTCTAATGTAAGCTACAATGTTGGCTTGCTCTGGAAACACTGTATGAAGAAGCCTTTAGAAGTTTTCTGTAAGATGATATGGATAATAAGGCTTACGCTGGTCAATATAGATAAGCTATTTTTTTACGAGCGTTATGTTTCCCAAAAAATTACAAAATCAGTTAGTACCACATGCACGACCGCCGTCTAAGCTTAGTTCCCTATGCAAGTGTGTCTAATGGGAACGTTATTCAATAAGGACTTGTAACTATGTCTACGTTTTGTTTTATCTACTCTTCCGGACTTGGCTATTTTTCCATAGAACTTTTCGATGACATTCTGGTCTTATATATCTTGGCCTTACTTTTTTTTTACTAAATCTATTAATTTAGGCAAGAGCGAGAACTATCTGTCGTTATTTCATATATATGTGTGTGTGTATATATATATATATATATATATATATATATATATATATGTGTGTGTGTGTGTGTGTGTGTGTGTGTGTGTGTGTGTATGTATAAACTCGAGTCGCCTTTATATATATATATTTATATTTATATATTTATATATTTGATCCTTTATATTGAACACTCAATATTTCATCTACATTCAATACTTTCTTTCATGGTGCCATCCATTTTTATTTTATTTTATTTTATATTGTATATTGTATATCATATTATATATTGTATATTCC
>NC_068990.1:56471520-56476195 GCF_001194135.2 Octopus bimaculoides | reverse complement strand
TTTCATATATATGTGTGTGTGTATATATATATATATATATATATATATATATATATATATACATACAAACACGCACACGCACACACACACATACACACACACACACACACACGTACAGTATACAACCAGCAAACGATAACTTTTGGTATTCCTGAGTATTGTAAGCTTAGTACCCGGCCTTTCTTGGCGTCATATACGCTGAAATACCTGGGTTCTAACGAATCCCGCAATTGAACAGTGTGTGTGTGTGTGCATGCGTGCGTGCGTGTGTGCGTGTGTGTGTATGTGGGGGTGCTTTCTCAACCAATTAAGTGTGCAAGTCAACATCGATCCCTAAAGGATTTGTCTATAGTACTGAATGCACTGAGGACAAAAAAAATAATAATAGTAGTAGTAGTAGTAGTAGTAGTAGTAGTAGTAGTAGTAGTAGTAGTAGTAATAAAATGTAAAGGATTTGAGCCACAACCCATGATCATATAGTCTAAAAACAATGGTCTCTTTTACTCTTCAGACAAAGTCTTAATGTTTTAGGAGAGGAGAAATAAAAACGCAACGTTTATACATTCCCCAAGGGCATTGAGACGTAAGTTTCAAACTAATAGGCCGTCTTGATTTCCTGTCTCTTGTTCAACGGCGCTTTCCATAATGAGCCTGCTAAATATAATTCACACGTAAACATAAAAGAAAACCCAACTGAAAATTTGAGGGACGTCTTGCCTTTATGAAAAATAAGTGCATGTCATGTTTTATTCTATTTGAAGCCCCAGTAATATTTATATAACCTTGAATTCGATCCTTACCGTGGATGATGTTAATTTTCAGTCTTCCTTGGTCGGTAAAATAAATATCAGACAAATAAAGTTGTAGTTTGGTGAATACTAGTCATCATGGGACTCTTTAAAAACTGCTTGATCGGCTAGAAAATGCAGCCACATCTCCTTTAAATCCGTCTGAGAAAAAAGGGTGCGTTTAATCATGTGGCTGTAGGTGCACTGGGGTTACTAACACGATAAGCTTGACGTAGTTAGAAACCTTTTTATCATAAGATCTATTCAATCAGGAATGCCCCGTGGCTAGACAGCAGCAAGATTAACAACAGCAATAAAAACAACAACAACAGTAATTGGTTCAACACTACCCTAAACTATTCTCCAGCCCGTATCCTTTTATGTGGTACTTCAAACTGCTAGAAATAGAAGCCAGCTTTTTCTTAATTTATTCCTTATAGTAATTTTAAAAAGAACACATAGGATAATAGAATCCCATTAGTCTGCTTTTGAATAAGACAGAACTGTCATGACTAGAAAGCCTTTGATTGTAAGGTCTGCTCAATCAGCATCAAGTACAGCATTCGTATGTGGTCCTTCAAACTGCTAGAAATAGAAGCCAGCCGTTTCTTAAATTACTCCTTACAGTCATTTTTACAGACACATTGAATAATAAGATCCAGCTAGAAATCCTTCGATCAGCATCAATTACAGAACTCTTATGAATTTGTGGAATTGCACCAATATGAAGAATCAATGCATTTTGTGACACCTCTTCTAGTAAATACTGTCACTGCTATCTTTGGCTTTTGCTTTTATCCACACTTAAACATATATCATTAAGGTTGGTAAGCGACCAATGGACCTAGCGAATATTCTCAAAGGTTGAACCATTCGTATCTGTGCACCCAAAGGCATCGAAATGACAAAATTGAAACAATGTCAGAAAGAATATACTACGACATTTATTCTTTCTGGGTCTCTGCTGTTTGATTAAAATGCTCAACAAGGCAAGGTCAGCTTTTCTTTCCGTACTTTTCAGGTCGATAAATAAAGTATCAGCCCTGTACTGAAAAGGTGGTGGTTCTTCTTCTTCTTCTTCTTCTTCTTCTTCTTCTTCTTCTTCTTCTTCTTCTTCTTCTTCTTCTTCTCCTCCTCATCCTCCTCATCCTCCTCTAAAACTACCTTATTTATCACTTAGACACGGGCTGAAAGCGAAGGAAATAACAAAAACAATTTTTTTAAAGGTTTAGCCCCATATCGATTTCTAGTTTAGGAACGCAATACCCTTTACCGTCTTCAGTACGACATAACTCAAAGCACATAATTATAAACACTTATAAATACCATACGAACACAACGCATCCACAGTGCATATACAAATGTTCACATTTATATTACAAGTTAAATCTATTTCTTTCATCTCAGCCACGTATGAATAACCAAAATAATTTGTGTGTGTGTGTGTGTGTGTGTGTGTGTGTGTGTGTGTGTGTGTGTGTGTGTGTGTGTGTTTGTATCTGCGTTTGTCCCCCACCACCGCTTGACAACCGGTGTTGATGTGTTTGCATCCCCGTAGATTAGTGACTTGGCAAAAGAGATCGATAAATAACTACCAGGCTTTGGAAAATATGGACTGGGGCCGATTCATTCGACTAGCAATTCTTCAAGGCGGTGCCCCAGCATGACCGCAGATTAATGACTGAAACAAAATAGAAGATAAAAGATAAGCACTGAAGGCAATGCAAAACCAGAAACACCTGAGAGAGGACAGCCCAATGTCGAGAACTGTGAAAAGAATTCATCGATGGCCTATGCTCCATAGGGAGCGAAGGACTTCAGTAATTATATTAGAACCGTGCATTGATAGAATCATTATAACGCCGAGGACACTGGCTTGCAGTTTTTACTTACAACCATTTTCTTGCTGAATGTAGAGGCAAAGGCAGTGTTCATGGTCTTCGAAAGCGCTCCAACACTGGTGACATTAATACCGCCAATGTTTCACTTAAGCTTTTGGAAATCGATGGCTACAAGAAAGCCTTGACTAAAGATGGAGTTCCAGAGGGCAGACAATCATAGGAGGGAGGATTGAACGTAATGGTTAGTACGGAGCATAGATGTTGATTGGACACAGTATGGAACTTGAAAAGCAGACACACAAGTCAGTCAGGTATGTCTCAGAGGAGCTGGTAAGAGACCATCTAGCCCCAAGGGGCTGGGAGCCGTGTAAGTATTAATGGAAACGGTAGAAAGCTGCAGCTGCACGTCCGTGAGCCAGTCGGTGAAGCATTTTTGGAAATCATTTTATTTCAATCAGTCGAGTGGCTTTTGTCTGGAAACGTTTCCAAGTTAAGATTCCGCCGAGTCTAACTCTGCTCTCCTCATTCTAAGATCGATGAAATAAAGTCCCAATGAAGTACTGATATAAATGACTTTTCCTTTCCTAAAAATCTGGACTTTTGTGCCTATGTTAAAAATCAATAGTGCATCATACAATTTGCGTTAAATTCTCGGTGATTCAAATCGACAGCATGGTTTCGTTTTCTGATTTGAACAGGTTTATTTCACTCACATCTGTAATGTATAGAGGGAAATGTTTAGTTTTCATACGACCTCATTTCTTTTGTTCTAAAAATGTGCATTTACGCGAGAAATTCTTATAAGAGGTAAAACAATATCGATGAATGCGTCATTTACAAAGATATTTGTGAAAATGACCGGTGGACCAATACATACGTACATACATACATACATACATACACACACAGACACACACACACATATATATATGCATATATATATATATACACACACACAAACACATATAGGGAGCTATACTTAGATTATAGACGGAAAGAATGATGTGTAAAAGTGAGGGAGAGGAAGAGAGAGTGAAAGAGAGTGAGAGAAAGAGCGAGTGAAAGAGAGAGAGAGAAAGAGAGAGTGAAAGAGAGAGAGAGAGAGAGAGAGAGAGAAGTAAATAGACAGATAGATAGATAGATGAACAAAGTGAATTGATAAATGAATAATTAGATGAATTGATGAACGGAGATTCAGACAACTGGTCATAAGCACGCGCGCACACACACACACACACACACACACACACACACAAATACACATACATACATACATACATACATACATACATACATATATCGAAAAGGAAAGCGAGACATATGGATGGACGAACCGACGGGCGGAAGTATAGATAGATAGACAGACATATTGTCCGAAATATAGATAGATATTCTTCAAAAGAATTAAGAAATAATCTCAATAATATCTTCTTTTTCTGATGTTTCAACGGTAGAAAATAGCTGCAAACAGCTGCTTAAGCTGCTTTGCACAAAATCTTAACTTGGGAAGCAGTTATTTAAAAACAAATCTCTTCGGTATATGGTCTGTTGTGTGAGTTAATATGGAAGTTAATGACGCGTTCCTTTCCATTTGTGTTGCGACAATCAGCTTCATTATACGTGTAAGATTCATCTCAATGATATTGTCGGTATAATATCCGCTGGATTCAGGGTCTCTTTCAGCCCGGCCTTCACCCGGCTTTTGTCTCTGCGGAATCTTTGATAACAGCCAGTTGATCTAGTTGTTAATATGTCCCTTTTGTTGTTTGGAATAGCTTGTAAGAATCATAAAACAGAGCAAGATGTTCAGCCTACACTTTCCGCTTAGTTCCTCCTCCTCCCCCTCCACCAACCGCTTCCTCCACCACCTCCTTCTCCCTCACCTCCTCCTCCTCCTCCGTAAAATTCAGCGGCCGCCGTTAACCACATCCACCACCACCACCACCATCACAACAACAACAATAATAATAACAACAATAACAACACCAGCAACATCAGCAGCATTATCGTTGCCAGCAACCCCTTTTCCTTGCATTCACCATCACC
>NC_068990.1:56467742-56471061 GCF_001194135.2 Octopus bimaculoides | reverse complement strand
TGCTACCACCACCCTCTTCACCACCATTCACCACCACCACCACCACCACCGCCGCCGCCGCCGCCGCCACTACAATTACTATGATATTTCCTATTATTCCCTACTACATCTACCCCACTCCCGACAGCTACATAGTACTTTTTCTACCACCAAGAGCAGCACCACCACCACTTCTACTACAACCACCACCACTACAACCACTACTGCCAATACTACATACCGCTCTTCAATGCATAATACGACAGCTGCTGCTACCACAACGGCACACACCACCGCCGTCACCATTGCAACGGCTACTACCTCTGTAACTGCCACTGCTACTTTGCTACACCACAACACTACCACTACGACCAATACTACATTGTCCTCTTACAACACTAGCTACCCTCCTCTTTCTTCTTTCCTCTCTCTCTCCTCCCTCTCTGCATCTCTCCCCCTCTCTCTCTCACACACACACGCACACACTCTATTCACCCGTTATTAACACTAACGCTGCTTATACCACCACCCATCCCCCTACTTTCATTCATTCTCCACCCGTGTCTATTTATTTCAATGAAGGCGTGTGGCTTAATGGTTAGTGTACACGGCTTACGATCGTAAGGTCGAGGATTCGATACCCGGTGGTGCGCTGTGTCCACGAGCAAAATACTTATTTTACATTACACCAGTCTGGCAAAAATGAGTTGTACCCGTAATTCAAAGGACCAACCTTGTCACATTCTCTGTCAAGACGAATCTCCGTGAGAACTACGCTGAGGGTATGTGTGTCTATGGAGTACTCGGCCACTTGCACGTTAATTTGACGAGCAGGTTGTTCCGTTGATCCGGTAAACTGCAGCCCTCGTCGTCGTAACCGACGGTGTACCATTTTTTTTTTTACCTGTATTTAACTATCAATCCTCGACCAAAAACTTTTAGTACTCAACATATTTCGTTTTTGCCTTAACAGAAATTAAGAATCTCTGAGTGGTATTCGGTTTGCTAGAAATAGCCGCTAAGTCTTCTTCACGTTACACACAATTACTTTAGAAAAGAACAAATTTGCTAATGTGTACGTAGGATCCCTGCAACATACTAAAAAACCCAGATGATCGGGAAGAAATGACAAAAAAAAAAGAACAACCTGGTAATCCGTCGGTTACAACGACGAGTGTCCCAGTTGATCCAATCAGTGGAACAGTCGGCTCGTAAAATTAATGTGCAAGTGGCTGAGCATTCCACAGAAACGTGTATCCTTTACGTAGTTCTAAGGGAAATTCAGTGATTCACAGAGTTACAAGGCTGGTCCTTTGAATTACTGGTACTACTCATTCTTGCCTACTGAGTGAACTGGACCAAAGTGAAATAAAGTGTCTTGCTCAAGGACACAACGCGCCACCAGGAATCGAACTCACGACCTGACAATTGTGAGTCATATACCATAACCACTAAACCAAGCGCCTTCACTTACTTGACCAGGGTTAATCTGAGTTTTGGCAATAGCAACAGCGACAACAGCAGCAGCGAGTATTTCCATTGTCACCACCAACATACTAGAAAGAGCTCAACGCGGTCATTCAGACTGCTAGAAATAGCAGCCAAACCCGAAGGAAAGAAGATAATGACTGGAATACCAGGAATGTCCATAGGCTTGTTCAGTCATAGCAGATTTGTGGTTAAATGACAGTAACGATACACCAGAAAAGTCACACCCATCACAACCACCATCCCCGCCTTCTGTATTATGACCATCATCACCAGCATTAATTACCACCGAAGATGCATTTGGTAACAATGAGATCGTGTCCGCTGTTGGGTTTCGACAATGAGTGAACTAATTATTTGTTAACTTAATGTTAAAAAGTAGATGAACCTAAGGGAGACAACCACAACCCAATAGTGTGCAAATCGATGAACACGCATACATATGTGTATGGTTCGTGCTATGATTGCGGTGCATTCAAATGTAACATGAAAGAAATGTTACTTTCATCGCCCCATCTTCGATGTTGGTGGCAGCAGGCCGATGAGGACAATTGGTGCAGATGGGAACATACCATCATGCTGGGCTAGAAACCATGACAAACACGCATACGATGTTTTATGGCCTGGGCCACATCCCAAGTTAGACAGTACAGCGTCTGGAGATACCTACAGCTACTTGAAATTCATCTTGCCAGAAAGCTTATTGTATATGAACGAGAGAGCGAGTCATGAGTGTGTATGTGAGTGATTGTTTGTGCGTTTCTGGATACATATATATATATAAATACGTTATTGTACGAATACAGAAATGAGCGTGTGAATATCTCTTTTATCTCTTTTACTCTTTTACTTGTTTCAGTCATTTGACTGCGGCCATGCTGGGGCATCGCCTTTAGTCGAGCAAATCTACCCCAGAACTTATTCTTTGTAAGCCTAGAACTTATTCTATCGGTCTCTTTTTGCCGAACCGCTAAGTTACGGGGAGGTAAACACACCAGCATCGGTTGTCAAGCGATGTTGGGGGGACAAACACAGACACACAAATATATACACACACATACATATATATGTATATATATATATATATATACATATATACGACGGGCTTCTTTCAGTTTCCGTCTACCAAATCCACTCATAAGGTTTTGGTCGGCCCGAGGCTATAGTAGAAGACACTTGTCCAAGATGTCACCCAGTGGGAATAAACCCAGAACCATGTGGTTGGTAAGCAAGCTACTTACCACACAGCCTCTCCTGCATATGTGTAAATAATAAACAAGCTCGTTTTCACAATGAAAAGAAAGCCCTTGCTCTGGTGTAACATCTAATTAGGCAATGGTAGGTGATCAACTACATATGTATGTGTGCGTGAGTGTGTGTGTGTGTGTGTGTGTGTTTGTGAGTGTGCTTGCACGCGCGCGTCGAAATCTGCTTGCTTTTGCCTTGCTGCTCACTCTAGCAGGGATCATGCATTTCTTTCTAAGGCATTGATTTGTAAAAACTACAGAAGATAATTATAAGCAACTCGTATGAGCGCTTTCGAAAGTAGTTATTACTCTCATCTACAATCATTGAGATTAATAGACAAAGAAACCTATACATCATTGTTCCAGTTCACTTCTGGAAACTCAAAGCACTAAAATATATTTACATTATTTACATTTGATCTCATCTTGTTTGATCTTAACACAACGTTTCGGCTGATATACCCTCCAGCCTTCTTCAGGTGCCTTGGAGAAACTTCGAACCTGGGTTCTCATTACTAAGGTATTTTTCGATGTTATTATTATTATTATTATTATGATTATTATTATTATTATTATTATTATGATTATTATTATTATTCAGGTCA
>NC_068990.1:56466516-56467732 GCF_001194135.2 Octopus bimaculoides | reverse complement strand
TTATGATTATTATTATTATTATTATTATTATGATTATTATTATTATTCAGGTCACTGCCTGGAATCGAACTCGAAATCTTGGGGTTAGTAGCCTGCGCTCTTAACCACTACGCCATATGCCACGGGCATATGGCGTAATAACATCGAAAAATACCTTAGGAATGAGAACCCAGGTTCGAAATTTCTACAAGACACCTGATGAAAGCTGGAGTTTATATCAGCCGAAACGTTGTGTTAACAACAAACAAGATGAGGACAAATATCTGTGAAATATAAATAATGTAAATAATTTAAATAATGTACACAATTCCTCATCTCTTAAATATAGAACTGTACTAAAATATATGCTGTCGGTAAACCACGCCATGCATTTATGGTTCACAAAATTTCAAGCATTTTTAATTGAAATGCCCTGGACATTAAAATTACTAACGAAAACTAATTTTCTGTTGGTCAGTCATTTATCAAATTACTGACATTAGACGAGGTTCTTTTTGGACAGAGTCCATAAGCATGAAGCTCAGAAGTGTTCACTCGCTATCAAACATAACGATTGCAGAGTAACAGATACTCCGTGATAACCATATATATGAAATGAATGGGCCCTCACACATCATAGTTGTGTGATTTTGTGTGTACATGTCTAAAATTGTAATCCACAAATTATTTTCAGGTTAATTTATGCATGTGTGTGTGTGTTTGCCGATACATTTACTAGTACACTGTCATACCGATACTCTGGTGAACGTATGTATATATGTGCATGTAATCGTTATTAAGCAAGCCACACACACACACACACACACACACACACAAAAAGCGTCATTCAAAATGCAAACAGCAGTTCTGATGGTGCAGTTTCTTTCGATGATTTCTCCATAGATTCTTTAAGCATATGGAACTTAATATCAGAAAATATTAAGCTGCACTAAAACCAATATATTAAACATTTACTTAATCATGTTTGTATGTGTGTGTATGTGTGTGTTATGATGCAATTTTATAATGAAAACGATTTTACATTTCGTGATTTCATCGTATTGCGGATCATCAGCAGCAGTTAGCCAAACACCGAATGCCAAACCGAAGATCAACCAGACTGATATAATTTAGCACTGAGTAAACTGCCAGTGATGTTGCGAAAAAGATATATCCATATGTATATGTATTCAGTGAGAGAGAGAGAGAGAGAGAGAGAGAGAGAGAGAGAGAGAGA
>NC_068990.1:56465323-56466506 GCF_001194135.2 Octopus bimaculoides | reverse complement strand
GAGAGACAGAGAGAGAGAAAGAGAGAGAGCGAGACTATAACAACCAGTTCTACAATAATATGAACCTTCTCTGGTGTTTCTTGTTCATCTAATGTTTGTTAAAATATAAACGAAAGGTAATCGATTTTTAATCTGGGAGCAAAGATTGTACTTGTAATCTTTTATAGGACCTCCAAGACTGGTGGTCGTATGGGAGGGAGATATCCCCAAACTGGAGACCTAGTCTGAATACCTACAACACAGTGGTGTTCGCTAAAGAATCTCAAGTGTACATGTGGTTGTGTGGAGCCGGGTCACTGATTGTCTATATCTCAAGTAAGCCAGTGTATGATTTGAACCGAAAATGTACAGAAAAGTATAGGCACAGGAGTAGCTGTGTGGTAAAAAGCTTGAATCCAAACCCCATGGTTTCGGATTCAGTTCCACTGCGTGGGACCTTGAGCAAGTGTCTTCTACTATAGCCGCAGGCCGACCAAAGTCTTATGAGTGGATTTGGTAGACGGAAACTAAAAGACGCTCGTCGTATATGTATGTCTATGAATATGTATGTGTGTCTTTGTGTCTGTGTTTGTCCACCATCACCTATTGACAACGGTGTTGGTATGCTTACGACCCCGTAACTTAGTCGCTCAACAAAAGGGTCTGATAGAATAAGTATCAGGCTTTAAAAAGAAAAGTACTGAGAAGCTTCATTCCACTAGAAATTCTTCAAGGCGGTACCCCAGCGTGGCCGCAGTCTAATGACTAAATACCTAAAAGACGTAATTGATCCTACAAGGTCTAATTTTTTTTCAGTCTTTCACCCCTGAATATCTTTTTTCTCTTCTTTCCAGTCGATTCACGAAGAAAATGCGACGCTGACTGCGGTGGCATTTGGAATCAGAACACGGAAATCCGTATAAAGGCATCCTGTCAGATGCGTTAACGCCTCTTGTCAATTTGCCACCCTGTATGTCGACTTTTCACATAGACTGTTATTTTCTGTTCGTTGTGCGTGTCTTCGCTTTCTTCGTTTAAATGCATCGATTTGAATGTCTACATATCTATTGAAGTGTTTTTTATAGGTATGCGTGCGCCTGTGTGCTAGCATATTTATTTGAACTGTAAGTTATGCATGCATGTCTATCTATCTACCTCTCTCTCTCTCTCTCTCTCTCTCTCTCTCTCTCTCTCTCTCTCTCTC
>NC_068990.1:56461309-56464086 GCF_001194135.2 Octopus bimaculoides | reverse complement strand
ATATATATATATATATATATATAAAATATCAATTTGCTGTTTAGTGCAACTGGTAACATGTAAACCCGAACAACCTGTAGCCTGTTCGGGCCATCGGTGTCTAAACTGAAAACACCACCAGGTTTGCTTGGTGAGTACGGTGGTATTTGTACACTTTGACGGATGAAAAACAAGACAACTCAAAGGACGGATGAATGCAGAAGAGTCAACGGTTATCCAGTTAGGGGATGATAGATCGAGAGCCACTAAACCTTTTTTATTCTCTCTCCCTGTTTATTTCTGTGTTCCTTTCTGTCGAAGAGCGTAGGCCACATGTCCCAACCTCCCACCCTTGCTTTGCTTTAAATGTTTAGGTATATGTTAGATGAAATTCTGAAATCTTCGAAATTTAATGAGATATTCTGTTGTGTCTGGGCAGAATCATTTTCTTTTTGTGCCTTATAATTTAACACACTCACCGGTAAAATTTCTACTTTTTCCTTATTTCTATTTTCCTAAAATTTTCGTTGCGTCTTGCAAACTTTTCAATAGTCTTGACTAAATTATAAGGCACAAAAATAAAATGACTCTCCCCACACACAATAGAATATGCTTCAACACACGAAATCACATAAAATATCTTGCAAGCCAAATCCCAAAACGAAATTTAATGAGATAGTTTTCTTGAAATTAATAATTGTGACGCATTTTTTATTTCTTTTTCAGTCAAAGTACATGTTCCTGCTGCAGCAGTTCTGGGGTCAAATTTACAAAGGATGTCTAAATAACCCATTCTTAAAACATCTGACTTTCTAGGATACGGAAAATGATGATGAGGGTCCTTTAGGTTCAAGAAAGTTGAGTTTTACTTGCATAGTTTCTGAGTGTTTCTAGAACACAGGCTAACCACCAGTCACCATCATAAATTTCAGCTACAATCCCTTTTATATCCTTAAATTGAACAGCATCATGCATGGAGATTCTAATTTTAGTATAATTGTCTATAGTAGATATCATTTTTACCTTAATTTCTATAGGCGAGTTTGAGATAAAGCAATGTAACTTTTGAGTCCTTGGAATTGTCCTTGCATTTCTAAATCTCTCTCAATAGATTTTCCATATTCTGCATTTCATCATTTGCAGTTTTTCTGATCTTTTTTTCTGTTGTTTTGGATTTTTCTTTTAACTGTTTGATTATTTCAATTTCAGGGTTATGATCTTTAAGTTCTTTTGATGATTCACCGACTTCCCTTCAAGGTGAAATCATTTGCATCTTCTGAGCAAAAGCATTTTCGATTTATTTTCTTTTTTTCTCAGCATACATGATGGTTATATCTATCTTTTTTTTTTTTGGAGATACTCCAATTTCAAATAGAGCATTGTTGAAGATCTTTAATTTTGCATTTTCTTCTACGAATGCATCTGTTGATGATGAAGTCATTTCAGTGGTAGTTGATGCATCATCTGTCGTATCTTATGGTGATGGTTCAATTTGAAATGTGGGCAAAGTTTTTCTGCAAGAGTCACATTTTTTTGTCCAGGAATTAGGCTTGCTTTAGGATATTTTGATGCAAAATCTGTTGTTATTGTTCTTAAACCCTGCTTCACAGGCGCTTTATACTTTTTAAATAGGTCACATCGCTTTTCTAACTCAGCTAAAAATCATTCTTTTAAATCCGTCTATAACTAGAAATGAACTAGAATGATTATATAAATCTAATCTGAAAAAAGAAGAAAAAAAAGAATTATGTAATTTAATTAGGCTGTATAACGACCTTATAACTATTATTCCCACTGAGCTCCCAGCATGAAATTTTGTATTGAGTTGTGACTAAGTAGAGCAATATTTGGAAATAATTTCAAAAAATCGATAACCGCATCTTTTGACCTATGAAACATCAAAGGTCAAATTTTAGGTGAACTTTTTAATTTTTATTGTAAGGAAAAAAAAATACACTGAACAAAAATTGTAGATCTATTTATATGCTTTGAAATGAAAAATTAAAAATGAGTTCTCTAGCTCAAATAGTAGCTGTGATATGACTTCTCAAAGTTATTGAGTAACCGAAAAAATGTCACTTTTTTTAAAATTTCAAATGGTCATAACTCAGCAAATATTAGAGTAAAATAAAACAATATTTCATATTTAACGGTTTCATATGAAGACCATTTAGCATGCAAAGTTTGAAAGAAATCAGTTTCGGTCACCTTCGACACCTGCGTTGATTTCGCATGAAACGACCCAGAGGACATTTTTCTTTACATTCCGTTACCCATATATTCGTCTTGGAGCCGCACGACCTTATTTTGTTCGTATAATGTATATTTATTTTATTTTGTTTGTATGTTCACATATGAGTCATGTTTTTTTTTCGTCACCGTCACCAGCGTTCGCTCGCCGTTCCCAGCAGTTTTTAACTGCTGGCGCCATATTATCGTTAAAAGTGTGAAATTGTAAGGGGTTTTCGGACGATAATTGACGGGGAATTATCAACGTCCTGTCTTGTTTGTTCATTTGGTGTGTTACTGTTCAATGTTTAGAACTTGCTATGTATTGGGCTGTCCGGAAAGTTCATGCCGATTTACAGTAGCTTACCTTTCGATTTATTTGCCATGAAACGACCTCAATTCTGGGAAGAGGGTATTTTCAAGTTAAATGAAAGATGGAGACGCATTGTGCAACAAAATGGTTCATATTTGGTTGATTAAAAATGTAATGGCAAATATTTATTAACCTTTATTTCCTTTTAAAATCGGCATGAACTTTCCGGACAACCCAATATATATATATATATATA
>NC_068990.1:56460760-56461091 GCF_001194135.2 Octopus bimaculoides | reverse complement strand
GTGGATGGATGGATGGATGGGCAGTGTTATATGATAATTTTTACAAAGAAAACTTCGATCTTCTTTGTTATTTACACGTTTGTTACAGTGATGCAAATATTCAATTCCGATAGCGTTCATGTAAGTACTGCAAAGTTATCACAGTGCATAATTTGGCACAAAATTATTATCATTATTATTATTATTATTATTATTATTATTATTATTATTATTATTATTATTATTATTATTATTGTTATTATTATTATTATTACAGATGATGATAGAAAGAGAATCCAACAAGATCTAGAAAAGTCGTACATGAAAGAATTGGAAATGGCGAAGACACGCC
>NC_068990.1:56457731-56460436 GCF_001194135.2 Octopus bimaculoides | reverse complement strand
AGCCAACATCTAGAAAGCTCTGAAGAAGCTGTACTAAACAAAGGTCTCAACTTTGCGACAACTATCAAGTGCATTCCATACATGGACATAATAGCTCCTATTGAAGAGATAGCCGTAAAGATACCAAAAGCTCAGGGAGATTAACTAAGGTGGAAAATGAGACAGGTACTAGAAAAAACGAAACTTCCCAAACCAAACATCACTAAGGAAGAAAAGTTCGCTATCATAATACTTCCAGCGGATAAGGGAAATGCTACAGTGGTGATGAACAAGTCTGACTACTCGGAAAAACTGACAAGTCTTATAAGTGATGGTAGCTAAAGCAAAGTAAAGAAAGGCCCATCTCTGAAAACAGAGAGGAAGATCTTGATCAAGAACAAGGATCACTTTACACTAATGAAGTACAGACAACTGACTACAGTAAACTACCACACATGTACGCTCTCCCTAATATTCACAAGGACGGTATTCCATTAAGACCTATAGTGAGCTGTAAAGGTTCAGCATGTCATCCACTGAGCCGCTTCTTGGTGGATATAATCAGTTCATTAGCAGGAAAGTCAACATCACACGTGAAGAATTCCACCCACTTCGCAGAACTGATCAAGGATACCTCCATTGAATCTAACCAGATGGTGAGTCTAGATGTGATAAGTATGTTCACCAAAGTCCCAACTGGTAAAGCACTATCGGTGATTAAAAAAAAGAAAAAACTAGCAACAGACACCCATCTAAAAGAACGCACTAGCATACCAATAAGAAACTTGATGAAAATGTTGACCTTCTGTGTAGAAACTACCTACTTCAGTATGGACACTAATATATATATCGACAAGAGGAGGGTTTAGCTAGGGGTTCGCCATTATCACCGATAATAGCCAATATATACTTGGAATACTTTGTGAATTTGGCTTTAGGATCAAACCACTAAAACCAGCCCTATGGCTGTGATATGTTGATGACACTTTTATACTCTGGCCCCACCAGGAAGATGTCCAAGTGCTGTTAGATTACGTGAACTCAATAAAGCCATCCATACAGTTCACAATGGAAAAGGAAAAAGACAATCAGCTAGCATTCCCGATATTAATAACACACACCAAGTGTGGATTCAGGACATCCATATACCGCAAGCTGACCCTCACTGGACGATATCTCAACTTCAACTCCCACCATCAATACAGTGTAAAGAGAGAGATTGCTCAGTGCCTAAACATCGAGCAAAGAATATAAGTAGTGATCGTGATACACACCATGAAATGATCAAACTCAGCAACAATCTATTAAGCAACATCTACTCCAAAAACATACTATCTACTCCAATTATGAAGAAAAGAGAGGATTAAACCAATAAACTGTCCACAGTCTGTCTACTCTATGTGAAAGATCTCTCCGAAAAGATACAAAAGATATGCGGCCCATATGACTTCAGGACAGTATTCAAGAGTAATACAACATTTCGTTTTGTACATAGTGTTGTTCTAGAGAATATTTAAGAAACCATAAGAAAATTATGTGTTTGTTTTAAAAAACTTGAGATTACATAGAAACTATTTTGCGTAGGATATGGGCAGTTCCCATGAGCACTACCTTTTGAATTTCTGCCATTTTGAGGTTTCCTGGTATCTGAGCTAGGTAGCAATCATCCCCTTTTTCTATCATTCTCAGGGCACCTATGACAAGTCTTCAGATTCCACATTTTGCGTATTTCCATTTCAAGATCTTTATACTTGCTCAGTTTTTGGTAGGTCTTGACAGATGCGTTTATATCGATTGGGACAGTCATATCAATGAGGAGGCATGATTTTTGTCTGAAGTCTTTCAATATAATGTCTGGCCTTTTTGCATCTATCTTACTGTCAGTTTGAATGGTGAAGTTCCAGAGGAGTGAGATGTGATCGCTTTCAAGCATTGGAGGTGGTTTGTGTTCCCACCAGTTTTTATCATGGGGCAGATCCAAGCTTTTGCAAATTACCCAGTGAATATATTGCGCAGCTCTATCATGCCTATTGAGATACTGTGTAGGTGCAAGAAGACTGCACTTCGAGACAACATGATCAATGGTTTCATTTTGTTGTTGACATACACGACATGTTGGGAAGCTGCCGTTCTTTAATATGTTGGCCTGGTAGTTCCTTGTAGGTAGGCATTGATCTTGGGGTGCTATGATAAACCCTTCTGTTTCAGATTTTAAGCCAGAGGCCATTAGCCATAGATGGGTAAGGGCTTTATCAACATCGGCATTATTCGCTCTCTTTGTGGTTTTGCCATTGAGAGGTTTTCTTGCCATTTATCAGTCAGAATATCTAAGGCAGCAGTTTTAGCATGGGTTTTCATACGCTTAGCTTTTTCTGTGCTTGTTTCTAGTACGTCTAATTCTAGAATTTATTGTATTTGGAATTCACTTATATATTCCTTTGCCTGTTTTGTTACTGAGTATGATGCTTTCTTGTTTTCATGTTTTGAGACAAGTTTTAATATCCAGTCCTCAGAGTTTTTTCAGGTAGGTGTCTAGGCCAATTGTGGCAATCTTCATTGTTAATGCCAGCTGTAGAAGTCCACGGCCTCCCTCTTTTCTTGCCAGATAAAGTCGTTCTATATCTGCCTTAGGGTGATGCATTCTATGCATTGTCAACAGTTTTCGGATTTTTCTGTCAAGATTACATATTTCAGTAATTGACCAGTTAATGATATTGAAACTATAA
>NC_068990.1:56448965-56453861 GCF_001194135.2 Octopus bimaculoides | reverse complement strand
GCTACCGCTTCGAGATAAACTCTACAGGCACGGATGTGCTGCCAGACGGGCATGGCCGAAGTACGCGCAGAGTGATGAAACTCATTCAGTGTCCGGACATTACTGACTTGTAGGGTTATGTCGAACAGTTACTGTCGCGTGTGGGACAGATCCGTCTGTCGGCCAACTTCATAGTGATGAATGCACCACCACCCTCCTTTAACCGGACAAGAAAGGTTGTTTTCCTTTGCCTGGTGGCTCTGGCGAAAGAGGTGGTTTGGTGGACGACGCTCAAAGCCACGAAGACAAATAATTTCCTCGTTGGTAGAGGTCTCATTGACTTCTTCAAGTTTCACTTGAAAAGGAAATTGAGGGTGGAGAGGGAAGTGCTGTTCTCGAGTGAGTATACTGAGGTGAGTGAAAGTTGCGAAAATGATAAGAGCGAATGGTACCTCTCTAAGTGTAGACCTGTGAGTCGGAGAGAGGGAACTGGAAGGGGTACTTGCTGTTGATGTTCAGAGAGATCACGGACAGTGGGCTTCCTCAACTATCCCTAGAGAACATCCTGTATCAGGAAGGCTACATCTCTATCATCCTCATCCTTTTTTAAACTTTGTATAGTATATATTTTCCCCCTCCTTTTCATTGTATACTTACCTTTCTTTTTTGTACATATTTTGTTATTCCAGTATATGTAAATCCACACACTTTGCGTCTGTCTTTGTATTGCCCCCCTCATCTGCCCTGATGGCAAATAAATGAAATCATCACCATCAACATTATCATTATTATTGTTGTTGTTGTTGTTATTAAGGCGTGAGTTGGCAGAATCGTTAGCACGAGGGGCGAAATGTTTAGCGACATTCCGTCCATATTTACATTTTGAGCTCAAATTCCACCCAGGTTGTCTTTGCCTTTCATCCTTTCAGGGTCGATAAAAAAGGTACCAGTTAAATACTGGATTCGATGTAATCGACTATTCCCCTTCCCCAAAAATTAAAGGCCTTGTGACTATAGTAGAAAGGACAATTATAATAATAATAATAATAATTATTATTATTATTATTATTATTAATATTATTATTAGCAGCAGCAGCAGAAGCAGCAGCAGAAGCAGCAGCAGAAGCAGCAGCAGCGGCAGCAGCAGCAGTAGTAGTAGTAGTAGTAGTAGTAGTAGTAGTAGTAGTAGTAGTAAATATGATTTAAGAAAACATAAATTGTACCACAATCTATATTTTGACTGTTACTGACTTCTTAGTGCCGTTGTTTTTTCAGAACACATAAGCATACATTTCCCATCGAATAAAGCGCTGAAAATTTGTATTGGTAAATGTCTGTATTTATTTTAAAATATGGCGTATGTTCACTCGATAAAGTCCAGTTAAACACTCGCCAAACAAACACACAAAAAGTCATAGCTTTGCGGTAAGAAGCTGCTTACCAACCACTTGATTTCGAGTTCAATTCCACTATGTTATGCCTTGGCCAGATGTTTTTTTACTACAGCCCCAGTCCCACCAAAGCCTTGTGAATGAATTTGATTTGGTTGACGGAAACTGAAAGCCCAGCATATATATATATATATATATATATATATATATATATATATATATATATATGTATATATATATATATGTATATATGTATGTATGTATGTATATGTATATGCATATGTACAGTACATATGACTCGGGTGTTAAACACCAGACACTGCATTCCTCAAACTAACTGCCTCGTAAATGAACGAGAACGGTAGAAATTGCCATTTCACTGTTATTTCAGCTCATCAGTACCGTTTACTCGAGTGACCCTCGAAACGAATTAATATCGCTGCTTTGAGGTATATATGTAAGCAGCGTACGACCTATTCGCTGATGTGCAAAGGCGCTGCACAAGTAAAATAAAATAAAATTTTGAATTAGGAGCGTCATCTTTAATAACGTTAACATTACTGATATCACATATTCAGTCTATGAGGTTTGTAAAATATATATTGCGACGTTGAATATCAGAAGATAGATTTTACGCTATTTGCATATAGATCTCAGCCTACTGATTTGAATTCGTTTCAATAGTGACTCAACTATACAGTGTGGATGTGCTAAAATGATAAGGAAATATCAACTTCCACCGTTCTCGTTCACCTACAGGATGATTACGTTCGTCTAGTTTTAAGACATTCAGTGTTTTCTAACACTCGACGAAATTTTGCTGCTCAAAAAGCGTTTAAACAAAACTCATACATTAAGTATGATATCATTAATTTCTCCAATATTTGAGCCGCTTTTAACTAAAAAAAAAATCGTGTGTGCGCGCGCGCACGTGTGCACGCGCGTTCGTGTGTGTTTGTATTTATCTATGTGTATGTGTCGTTGTGTTTGTGTTTGTCCACCACCACCGTATGACAACCGGTATTGGCTTCTTTACGTCCCCGTAAAGTGACCCATAGAATAAGACCTAGTTTAAAAAGAAGTACTGGTGTTGATTTATTCGACTAAAAGCTTCAAGACAGTTTCCCAGCATTGCTGTAATCCAAAAATTGAAGCAAGTAAAAGATGAAAGAAAGAATGTATTCACTAAAAGCAATTTCTCTAAAACCTTTTATAGCTTACCGCTTTCGTTCACCAAATGGCGTTTTACTAATGTTTCTTTCACATGTTTTGCAAATAAATAAATGAATAAATAAATAAACAAAATAAAATTAATAAATAAATGAAATAAAATAATAAAAAGCAACAATTACTTTGAACAAACCGACGATAATTTCGCGCAGTGGTTTGTTATCCCTATTTTCTTGTATTATCACATTCAGTGAAGGCGCGTGGCTTAGTGGTTAGGCCATTCGGCTCACGATCGTGAGTTCAATTCCCGGCGACGCGTTGTGTTCTTGAGCAAGACACTTTATTTCACGTTGCTCCAGTTCATTCAGTTGACAAAAATGAGTAGTACCTGTATTTCAAAGCGCCAGCCTTATCACACTCTGTGTCACGCTGAATCTCCCTGAGAACTACGTTAGGAGTACACGTGTCTGTGGATTGCTCAGTCACTTGCACGTTAATTTCATGAGCAAGCTGTTCTGCTGAACGTATTAGCTGGGACCCTCGTCATCGTTACCGACGGAGTGCTCCTACTATCTACATTCAGTATGTGCTGCATATATTACTGCCCTCATATTAAAGAAAGCGACGATTTATATATTGGTTTCAAATTTTGGCACAAGGCCAGCAATTTCAGAGAACGGCATAATTCGATTAGATCGACCTCAGTGCTTAACTGGTTGGAACTTATTTTATCGCTCCCAAAAGATAAAAGCAAAGTCAACCTCGGCGGAAATTTGAACTCAAAACATAAAGACCGACAAAATGCTGCTAAGCGTTTTGCCCGGCGTCCTTACGAGTCGGCCTGCTTGCCGCCTCCTACCACATAAATATTATTACATTAATTCTTCGTTAGCACACCAGACAAAATGCTTGGCGACATTTCGTCGATCTTTATGTTCTGAGTTCACACACGTACACACACGTACACATACACAGTAATAACTCACTTTACGAGGACTCGCTTTACCCGGGTTTACGAGTTTTATTTTTCAAGCACAACATCCAAATTATGAACGATGTGCAAAAGTTTCTACCACCATAACAAACGCTCCTGCGTGTTAGCGAGAAATTTATAGAGAGCGAAAAAATGTTTCTTCTAAGCAAACAATTCAAGACTTGTTTTTTAAAAAGATATCTATAAGTCCGTCTACGAGTCCTTGTGAATCGGTGATCGAGTCTACAAGTGATAGTGTACGCGAGTCTAGTGTGAGTGAAAGTGATTCAGAAAACGATAATAATAATAATAATAATAATAATAATAATAATAATAATAATAATAATAATAATAAAACATTTTCTTACTATAAATCATCTTGACATTCCTTTAACTTTACATAAAATATTCTTTACATTTTACTGTTGTTTTATTGTTATTGATTTACGAGTATTAAAAATTTTATAGGTAAAATATTTTCTGGCAAACAATTACTATTTATAACATTGCTACTCTGGGAAATTGTTGGCCTGTTTTGCGAGTTTTCGCTTTATGACCGGTCTCCGGGAACAAATTAATTCGTATACCGAGGCATAACAGTGTGTGTGTGTGTGTGTGTGTGTGTGTGTGTGTGTGTGTGTGTGTGTGTGTGTGTGTGTGTGTGTGTGTGTGTGTGTGTGTGTGTGTGTGTGTGTGTGTGTTACTCATCTCAGCTTCACAACCGGTGTTGGTTTGTTTATGTCTCCGTAACCTAGCGGTTCGGAAAAGCTACCGATAGAAAAAGTACCAGATTTTTAAATAAGTACTTGTCAACGCGGTGCTCCAGCATTGCCGCAATCAAATGACTGAAACTAGTAAAAAAATATGATTAAAAAATAAAAAGCAAACTTAATACGTATATCTGAAACGTTATTTTCTAAATTATCAATGACGCCATTTTTTTTCTTTTTAAATTCGGTCGAGTGTGAATTCAAGTGTGGATTTTGGCTTGTAAATACCAGCAGCTTTCGAGTGACTAATGAAAGGACATCCCGCACCTCTGGCTATTTCTGCTACTGCTGCTGTTGGTATGTAGTTGTATTGATAAAACAATACAAGTAATCCACCAACTCTTCGTATTGTCTGGCAATAGATTTTTAAGGGCTGAGATTATTGTTTAGCTTTGTAAGAAAAATAAAGAAGGATCGTATGGTAGACTGACAGTCACCAAATAAAGCGGTGCTAAACATGGAAGTTTGTTTTTCATGCAGACAACTTGGTGGAGATAACATATATATATAGATAGATATATATATAGTTCAAAAACTACATATATATATTTATATATATATATATATATATATATACACACACATATATAGAAAAATATATATATACACACAC
>NC_068990.1:56448803-56448955 GCF_001194135.2 Octopus bimaculoides | reverse complement strand
CACACACATTATATATATATATATGTATATATACCTATACATGTGTATATTTATATATATTTATGTGTTTATATATATAATGCATAATATATAATGTATATAATATATATATATACACACACATATATATATATATATACATATATACATAC
>NC_068990.1:56446550-56447151 GCF_001194135.2 Octopus bimaculoides | reverse complement strand
ATATATATATATATATGTGTGTGTATATGTATATATGTATATATATATATATATATATATCTTGTGCGTGTATATATATACGCATAATATCTATTTATTTATATATTGCATTTGGCAGACGGAAACTGAAAGAAGCCAGTCGTACAAACACACATACATACACACACAGACACACACACACATATGCATATATATTTATGTGCTTGTGCCTGTGTTTGCACTCCACCATCGCTTGACAGCCGATGTGAATGATTTAATGGCCCTGTAACTTAGCGGTTGACCAAAAAACACCTATAGAATAAGTATTAGACTTACAAAGAATAAGACCAGGGATCAATTTCTTCTAATAAATATCGCTTATAGTGATGCCCCAGTATGCTCACCATTAAATGGGTGAAACAAGTAAGAGAATACAAGAATAATTCATATGCATGTATATATATATATATATATATATATATAGATATATATATATATATACACACATACATACATATATATATGGTGAGAGAGAGAAAGGAGGAAAGGTATGTAATCATGTTATATGCATATATATTGCGCTTATAAAATTATATATAGATGTGTGTGCGTGTATATATAT
>NC_068990.1:56443402-56443866 GCF_001194135.2 Octopus bimaculoides | reverse complement strand
ATATATATATATATATATATATATATATATATATATAAGCGTCTACATTAAATATCTTTAATATACATGTATACATATATATTCCTATAATTATATATTATATATACATACATATGTATATATATGTCTATATACATACATATTCATATAATATATGTTATATATAATGAATGATCTTTAGATATAATAGATATGTATATTTTACACACTATATACATGAAAGATATGCTATATCCAATATGTACCATACATACATATATTCAGTATGTGTATATATTTGTAGATATGTATATATGTTTATGTATGTATGTACGCATATATATATATGCATATATATGTTACATATGTGCGTGTATATATGTATGTATATATATATATGTATAATTGTCTGTAAATGCATGTATGTATATATATATATTTGTATGTATATATATATATATATATATATATATATATATATATAT
>NC_068990.1:56441759-56442819 GCF_001194135.2 Octopus bimaculoides | reverse complement strand
TATATATATATATATATGTATATATATATATATATTTATATATGTGTGTATATATATCTCTTAAGTATGTATATATATATAGAGTCTGACATGCACATGATATTCTGTTGTCATTGGATTAAGTACTTGCAGGTACCCTTTATGCATGTGTCTTTTTGTTTTGGAATCATCTGCTAATTATTGAAAGTTCAGCTGTTAGCATTTTTCGTTAAATTCTTGCACTGTTTGGTTCAAATACACATGCAAATGTTTCCTTGGGTTTGTGTGTGTGTGTGTACGTCTGTGAAAGAGGGCTTCTCTTGAGAAGCTGTTTACTAAATTCTTCATGCATTATATTGGTCAAGTTCTATGACGACAGCCCAATTTAGAGTGCAGTAGGAATGAACCCGGAACTGTAGAATTGCGAAAACAAGACATTCCTGCACCTAACGAGTAATAAAAGAAAGAAATGTCCTTAAGGCAAGAAGAAAAGCACTGCTGTAGTATGGCCGCGACCGCTGCCTGGAATCAATAAATGACAAAAATAATTTCCCATTTATCTTCGAGCGTCCAATTTGGGTCGCTACCTTAAAGGGTTTAGTTGAACAATTCGCAATCCCCAAGCAGTTTTTTCATTCCTTCTCCCATCGGTTGATTTTGCTGAACTGCTAGAACATGCGCGTGTAAACAAATCAATACCGGTTGTCAAGCGCTTGTTAGGGACAAAGACAAACACACAAGCACAAACACACACAAGCATAGATGTACATGCATACATATATATACATACATACATGCATACATATACACACACACATGCACGCACACACACACACATACAAACACACACACACACATATATATGTAGAGAGAGATACATACATACATATATATAAAGATATATCCCACATATATATATATACATATATCTAAGCATATATATGCATCTATGCACAAACATATATATATATATGACCCCACTATTTACTGACTTATATATATATATATATATATCTAAGCATATATATGCATCTATACACAAACATTATATATATATATATATATATATATATATATATAT
>NC_068990.1:56440311-56440714 GCF_001194135.2 Octopus bimaculoides | reverse complement strand
CACACACACACACACACACACACGGGCACGGACACACGCATACACACACTCACACATGTGCATACATACGCACACGCCGGCGCGCACACACACACATGTATGTTTTAATATTTGTCAAGTTATAATAAAAAGAAAGCAATTTTACATTAAACTGAAGAAATACTCAATACTAAGCATGGTGTTGATAGTGACTTCGAAGTCTCGACCTGTTAAACATTCACAGTCTGCAGAAGGCCGAAGAGTCCGAAACTTCGAAGTCACATTCCACAATGTTCTCGTTAAATCTCATTATGTATGTATGTGTGTATGCATGCATATATGTATGTATGTATGTATGTATGTATGTATGTATGTATGTATGTATCTATCTATCTATCTATCTATCATGCTATGCTCTCTCTCT
>NC_068990.1:56439286-56440301 GCF_001194135.2 Octopus bimaculoides | reverse complement strand
ATGTGTGTGTATGTGTGTGTGTATATATATATATATATATATATGCGTATATATATGTATGTGTATGTATGTGTGCACATACACACATATATAGTGTGTACGTATATACTCACAAACACATCACCTTTTCTGTCTCTCTTCCCCCCTCTCTCCCCCTCTCTCTCCTCGTCTCTCTCCTTTTCTCCGTCTGTGTGAGTGTGTACACACAAACCTAGATCAGATCCTGCCGGACATACCACTGGTCAAAAGGCTTTCCATATATGACCATCATGTCCTTTAGTCTTGTTTTTTTTTCATTTTTTTAACTATATATACTTCAGACTACATTTTTAACTATATATACTTCAGACTACATTGTCTTTTAATATCGTAATGTGCATGTTGTCTGAGGGTGAATTGGCTACTGTTTTTCTCAGGTGGAGCAATACTGTATAGGCTTCTCTCGATGTCTCGAATGTGTTATTTCTTTACTACCCACAAGGGGCTACACACAGAGGGGACAAACAAAGACAGACAAACGGATTAAGTCGATTATATCGACCCCAGTGCGTAACTGGTACTTATTTAATCGACCCCGAAAGGATGAAAGGCAAAGTCGACCTCGGCGGAATTTGAACTCAGAACGTAGCGGCAGACGAAATACCGCTAAGCATTTCGCCCGGCGTGCTAACGTTTCTGCCAGCTCGAATGTCTCGAATGTGTGTATAGCTGTTAGGCAATGCATGAACGTTGTGCTAATATATATATATATATGTGTATGCGTTTATGCATTTACTCGTTAGTGCGTCGGTAGCGTGAGGAGAAGAAACAAAAAAGAAAAAGAAAAGAGTGCTGGGGATTTGAGAGACAACTAAAGAATGGGTGGAAGGAAACGGAGAGAGAGAGACAGAGAATGACAGAGAGAGAGAGAGAGAGAGAGAGAGAGAGAGAGAGAGAGAGGCGAGTGTAACAGAAACAAAGAGGATGGAAGAAAAGAAGAACGATAGAAAGATCGTGTTTAATAGTGGTGGTGGTG
>NC_068990.1:56434788-56437288 GCF_001194135.2 Octopus bimaculoides | reverse complement strand
GTTTTCTCCGTTACTTTTTGTAATTTCACTAATACCCATAACAATGGCACTTAGGAAAATTAAGATGGGTTACCGATGTAGGAAGAATGGGTCATCATTGAACCATCTTCTATTTATGGATGATCTGAAATTGTTTGGATAATCTGAAAAACAGATAGATTCCTTAATCAAAACAGTTCAGAAGTGTGGTAGGGACATCGGTATGGAATTTGGAATTACCAAATGCTCAGTACTTAATATGAAAAGAGGGAAGAAAGCAGCCTGCAGAGGATTTCGGTTACCACCAAGAAAGACCATGGGTGAACCCGACGGTAATGGGTATAGATATTTAGGGATTTTGGAGCTGGATGACATTCTATACAGAGAAATGAAAGTCAAGGTCTGTGAGGCGTATCAAGAAAGGGTGAAGATGGTGTTGAAATCAAAACCTGAATACCAAAAGTTTGATTACCGCAATGAATATCTGGGCAGTTGCGGTGGTCAGATATAGTGCGTTCATCCTCAAATGGACTGAGGAGGAAATATCAACACTGGATAGAAGGACGAGAAAGTTGATGACGTTGCATGGGGCGCTACACCCTAAAGCGAACGTAAACAGACTGTATATGAAAAGAAAGAATAGTGGTTGAGGACTAATTAGTATAGATCATTGTATAAGGAGTGAAAGGAGGACGCTTGCCGAGTATTTGATAAATAGTGATGAAAACTTGCAGCAATATGCTGCGCTAAGATGTGGGTGCAAATGCGGATGAAATGATGGGCAAGGATGAGTTTAACCAAAGAGCTGAGTAGAAGAGAAAAGGAGACCTTGAAATGAGAACGCATGGACAGTTTGAAAGGAATACATTCTGTCTGAGGTCGTTGTTGTGACTTGACAGATGACTCCGTTGCATTTTTACCAACAGTGTGTTACGAAGGAATAATAATAATAATAATAATAATAATAATAATAATAATAATAATAATAATAATAATAATAATAATAATAATAATAATAATAATAATAACAATAATAATAATAATGATGATGATGATGATGATGATGATGATGATGATGATGATAATTATAATAATAATTATTATTAATAATAATTATAATAATAATAGTAAAAATATAAACATTATCGATGACAGACGCAAGCATGGGTGTGTGATAAAAAGCTTGTTTCCCTACCACATGGTTTCGGGTTCAGTCCCACTGCGTGAAACTTTGGTTAAGTGTCTACTACAGTAGCCTTGAACCGAGCAAAATATTGTGAGCGGATTTGTAGGCACAAACTGAAAGAAGCCCGTCGTGTATAGACAGAAGACAGACAGACGGCCAGCCAGCCAGCCAGACAGACAGATAGATAGATAGATATAACCTTTCAGACTCAATGCACACGGTTAGTCGCATTTGAAACCAGGACGCTGGTATTTGAGAAAACAAGAGGAGAAGATCTTTTTCGAGAGGGAGGGCACTTTATATAGACCCGCCGAATTACCGTGTCTCCATGGCATTAAAATATTAGCTCTTATTTTAATACTGCGTACATTAATGCGGTTTCTTTCAATTGCATGAACTAAAAGTCGGAGGGAGACGGGATAAGCTACCTGCATCAACTTGCTATAAAACCAGGTAGTAATTTTACCTTGCCCTTATTCTTAGTGCAAGTTTTGAAGAGTGCAATTCGATTTTAACAGTTATTTTTTCAAGGCTATAGTGGAAGTGTCAAAGGAGCATATTCGGCATATTTTGCTTTATGAGTTCAATAAAGTTAACATCGCAACGGAAAGTGTAAGGAATATCAATGCAGTATATGGGGTCGGGCAATAAGCGTAAGCCAGTGTCAACGGTGGTTACAGAAATTTCGAGCCGAAAACTACAGCTTTGTCCTGGAAGACCTGTGGAGCTTAGCGAGGACGTCCTGCAAACACTGGTGGAACAAAATTCCATCGTAACTGTTGAGGAACTAGCACAGAAGCTTGGATTTGGTCATTTAACCAGTCTTTCAATTCAACGCTAGAAGTAAAACAACCATCTTTGGTTTCAAGACGAAAGTTGTTCATCTATCTGCGAGGATGACATTCGAAAGGCTGGAGCAGTTTGAATTGGAAACGATGCCCCACCCACCATAGTCGCCGGACATTGCCCCATCTGATTATCATTTATTGCGCAGTCTTCAAAATCATTTGGATGGGAAAAATGTAAATTCTGTAGACGAGGTCAGAACAGTACTGCAGGAGTATTTTTCGTCATGGACAAGTGAATTTTGTAAGAGGAGCCTTGCAAGTCTACCAGACAGATGGAAGAGCAATGTAGAAAATGAAAGAGAATATATTTTAAATTTAAAATGAATTTTGGTTATCTTAATTTTGTAAAAATAAGAGAACTATAAAAGAACCGCATTATTTTGGGGATGACCCCTCGTGGATATCGTTGGCGATTTTTTCTTCCTCCGTCTTCCCTTCTTTGGACTTTCCTATGTTTTCGACGAAGAGCTCCGCTCGAAACGTCAAA
>NC_068990.1:56431314-56434778 GCF_001194135.2 Octopus bimaculoides | reverse complement strand
CCGAGCGTCCAGTAACACAATCTGTATTACGTCCTCGCGTTGTTGTTTTTTTGTTGTTTTTTGTCGTTTTTCTTTTTTGAACCTATATATATATATATATATATGTGTGTGTGTGTGTGTGTTTTATCTTTTATTTGCTTTAGTCATTTTGGTTGAATGAATCAACCTCACTACTTCGTTTTTTAAAGCCTGGTACTCATTCTATTTGCTTCTGTTACTGATCTGCTACGTTATGGGGGTTCTTTGTGTTTGTGTTTGTACCCCAACATCGCTTAAGGGCCGCCGTTGGTTTGTTTATCGTCTTGTAATATAGCGATGTAGTACTTCGGCAAAATACAATATAAAATAAGTACAAGGAAATAAAAAGAAAAAAAATTAAATACTGGGAGTGATTTGCACAACTAAAATCATTCAAAGTGATGCCCCAGCATGGCCATAATCTTTGACTGCAACATGTAAATGATGTGTATGTATGCATGCATCTATGCGTTTGTGTGTATGTATGAATGTGTGTGTATATGCCTGCTGAAGTGTATGTATCTATCTATGCAGGGACACAGAAACACACTCATACGCACACACTTTCCCTCTCACACACAAATACATTACTCCTTCCCCCGCCTCTGTTTCTCTCTCTCACACACACACACACACACACAAACACACGCACACATTATTTATATTCTTCCAAGGAGGCGAGCTGGTAGCGCTGTTAGTACGCCGGACAAAATGCTTAATATCACTTCTTTCGGCTTTACGTTCCGACTTCAAATGCCACTGAAGTCGACTTTGCCTTCTATTCTTTTGGGGTCGTGAAAGTAAGTACCAGTGATGTAATCGACTAGCCCCTCTCCTCCAAAATTGCAGGTGTTCTGCCATTATTAGAAAGGTATGTTTTATTTGCTGATTCCAATCGTTTTACTATGGTCTTCTATGACCCCCATCTCTTAACGGTTTATATCAATGATCTCTACGAAGATGGTATGTGTAAATCTCGGTCGAGCAGACTTATTACCAGAGGCGTCCCGCCTATGACCATCCATTATTTTTCCCCGATATAATTAATGTATCTAGAACAATATTAACAATGGTAGATTTTTTTTTTTTTTTCAGAGAGAACAATTCAGCAGGCATGTAATAAGGTGGCCATTTAGCTGCTAATCTTAGTATGTCGAGCAACCACTTGGAGGCTCGTTGGTTGTTTAATGCAAATTGATTTCTCTGTGGTGCATATATGACGTAACTTTTTTATGGTAACGAGCGTATGAATATGCATAAAAGAGAGGGAGAGAATGAGAACGAGAGAGTGAGAGACAGTGAGAGACAGAGAAAGAAAGAAAGAAAGAAAGAAAGAAAGAAAGAAAGAAAGAAAGAAAGAAAGAAAGAAAGAGAGAGAGAAAGAAAGACAAGGTAAAAGATCCCTGATAACATTTAATAAAGATGAAACTACTTGAATGTTCCACACTTTAAGTTACTGCTTTCCCGATGTCTTGTTTTCTTTTGTATAATTACCTTACATCTATCTATCTATCTATCTATCTATCTATCTATCTATCTATCTATCTATCTATCTATCTCTCTCTCTCTCTATATATA
Organism: Octopus bimaculoides; assembly: GCF_001194135.2. Classification (NCBI taxonomy): domain Eukaryota; kingdom Metazoa; phylum Mollusca; class Cephalopoda; order Octopoda; family Octopodidae; genus Octopus; species Octopus bimaculoides. The sequence goes on along the minus strand of NC_068990.1, from coordinate 56,433,182 downwards.
TATATATATATATATATATATATATAAAACAGAAAATTTAGACAAATACGTATAATTGGATTTGTGTGTTTAAATGTTGAGTAGAGTACCGGCACAGTTTAGACTACCTGTTGTCATCCATAGTTGTGGTACGCTTCCGTTGGATTTACTTCAGGAATTTCGCAGTGGCAGTTACGGTAATAATATTAATTGAGAGTAGATGGATTTCGTAATAAAAGTCTAATACGAAATTCTTCTCCTACTATCAACTGATACTATTATATATATATATATAGTAAGTAAAAAGAAAACGAAGAGCAAACACGAGAAAAACAACGTGAGGTTGTGGTACATGCAAAGTACTAGCAGACGCTTAAGGAAGGAAAGAAAGGTGGTTTTATGCTTCGAGCAAAACTCTTCTTCAGAAACAGGAGACAGGAAAGTTCAAGAGAAAAGGAAGACGAAGGAACAGACTCGCCAACGATTCACATGTGGTTACATTTTGAAAATATTTACATATAAGACAAGAAATAATTTTTGTTTCTTTTATGGAAACAGAAGTGGTTTATAGGGACTGCAAAAAGAAGTGCTCAAATGAAATTGAGACAGAAAGACAAAAAAAAAAAAAAAACATTGATTAGGGAACAAACATCAAATTCGGGTCAACGACTTTACATAACACCACGCTTCCATACATTTCATCATATATAACCATTACCATGGCCTTTAACATATACACAGGAATGCATATATAAAAACACAGAAGGTAAAAAGTATATATGCACATAAAAATACAAAATATATAGAAAGGTCTATCAAGAAAAGTTATATGCAAATCAACTACAATAGGTAATCAAAATGCATTACTAAAACATGTTAATCGACAGAAAAATATCAATCGACTAAAAAAAGCTTTTTACCCCTTAATTAAACATATTTCAAAATAGTTCGTCTTTTAAAAAGCCATCCATGGTAGTTCGAAGTCTAAGGAGCGTAAGAGAGTTCTAAAGAATCAAGTCAAAAAAGACATCTATGTTTTTCTTTTTTTGTCTCTGTCTCAATTTCATTAACCCATTACCTACCAGTGATCTCATATGAGATCACTTAAAAATTACAAATTTCGTAATTATCTGTCAATATTTACACATATCTAACCTTTTTGCTATATCTACTAGGTATATTTCTCTGATATTCAAATGAGGTTTGCTAATTTTTCACCCAATATCTCGCTTATTTCTATTTAAAATGTTATTTTGAAATGTTATTTTGATCATTCCAGCGTGTTTCTAAGGTTGTTTTATACTGGAAATCAAAGTTTCATAAAAAAAGATTCCAGTTAATAGAATTATGGGAGGTAATGAGTTAATATATGTATACTTATATATATATAAGGCGAACACTTGGGTACTACTGGTTACAAGTGAGCAATCCACTTCAAATGCTAACCTGGGAGTTGAATCCAATATCATATTTTATCAGCAACCACAATGAACTTTGTATTTGCTTTGTTTTTGATGATTTGTGTGTCTTCAATTACAGCCTGAGGTCGACCAAAGCGTTGTGAGTGGATTTGATAGAGAGAAACTGAAAGAAGCCGGCGAGCTGGCAGAAACGTTAGCCCGCCGGGCGAAATGCTTAGCAGTATTTCGTCTGCCGTTATGTTCTGAGTTCAAATTCCGCCGAGGTCGACTTTGCCTTTCATCCTTTCGGGGTCGATAAATTAAGTACCAGTTATGCACTGGGGTCGATGCAATCGATTTAGTCCCTTTGTCTGTCCTTGTTTGTCCCCTCAATGTTTAGCCCCTTGTGGGCAATAAAGAAATAAGAAACTGAAAGAAGCCGATCGTGTATATAAGTGTGTGTATGTGTGTGTGTGTGTGCACGCGCAC
>NC_068990.1:56428609-56429114 GCF_001194135.2 Octopus bimaculoides | reverse complement strand
TATATATATATATATATATATATATATATATATATATATATATATATATATGTATGTATGTATGTATACATATACATATGTACGAAGTAAAATCTTGCAGAGCAGGGCGACGAAGCAACATACGGAAAACGGAAAAACATACGAAGGACACGTTCAGCTCTCATCAGTTATCGACCAAAAATCATCACAATTTCGACACCTCATCGATGATGTGTGTGTGTGTCAGTGTGTGCGTGTGTGTATGATGTATATATATTGACACAATACAATGTCTACAAGTTGATGAATACCACCTATTCCCTTCCATTTTATTATTGCTATATAAATTAACGGTAAAATATCCTTTTAATCGCACCCATTTATTGCACTTGGTAATACGAAGGAAAACACTAGTGTAATAATAATAATTGGGTATTCTTCCGGCAGTATATTGGATAGATATTATCCCTTAGTGGGTTGAATTCGCAACCCCTAACTTTCTTGGATATATATAAATATATATATA
>NC_068990.1:56425693-56428414 GCF_001194135.2 Octopus bimaculoides | reverse complement strand
TATATATATTTACACGCACATCATACACGAACACAGTATGGGCAACTGGTTTATAATTTTACTCCAAAATCAATTCCTTCTGATTCTGATTAGATCATCACTGCCTCATATCTTAGGGATACGTATTTTATCATTGAATATCATCGGAGCAATACTAAATCTTGTGAGATAAGATGGTTAGGAAATTGTGAGGAAGACTATCTGTTGCATTTTGGTCGTGGTTTCAAGTCCAGCTTTCGCACACTCACTGTATCTCATTGATTATGCTTGAGAATTACATTAAAGGGATACTCGGCCACAGATTTAAACTATAATTCTATGGGCAAGTTGTTCGGTAAATCCGGTGTTGAATATGCTTTCTCAAAACCAACGAAGAACAATTTAATTAAAGTAACACCGCATATCTGTCTGACTGTCTGTCTGCCTATCAGTTCATCTATTTGTGCGTATGTATAGTTATCTATCTTTCATCTTTCACTTGTTTTAGACATTAGATTGCGGCCAAGCTGGGCCACAGATAACCACCCTTGCTAGATATGCAGATGATACAAAACTATCTCAGAAAATGCAAAATTCTGGAAATATTGCGCATCTGCAACGGGAGTTGGACGCAATATACAAGTGGGCTGAGGACAATAACATGCAGGAAAATTCCAAGCCCTGTGCTACCAGCACACTAAGCTGAATGACATGCAGATAAGTTACACTGGTCCGTGGGGTGGGGATTGGAATCCCTGAATCAAATTCTGTGCGTGACCTGGACATTGGTGTGAGCAATGGTACATTTTTCCAGGTGCATATTACCAATTTGGTAATAAAATGGAGACGAATAGCTGGATGGATCCTCCGAACTTTCAGAACGAGAGAAAAGGGGACAATGATGGTCCATTGGAGGGCATACGTCTTCAGCCGCTTGGACTACTGCTCCCAACTATGATCAATACAGAATATAAAATTAACGGCGGAACTCGAAGAATCCAACAAAGCTACACAAAGAAAATCGTGTAAATGCAACGTATTAGCTACTGGAAAAGACTAATAGAGATAAAACTCTTCTTTCTAGAATGAAGGCGGGAAAGATATGCAGTGATATACATCTGGAAAATCCTGGAAGGCCTCGTTCTAAAATTTGGCTTTGAAAGTTACACAAACAGCAGAAGGGGGCGCCACTGCATAGTGGCAAATATCCCAGTATCACCATCAAAATACAGGACTAGATACTGCAACACTTTGGGTTTCAAGGACCCACAGCTCTTCAATATCATTCCAAAATGCCTGAGAGACCTGCATGGTGCGGAGCTAGGTGTCTCCAAAGCAAAACTGGTCTCCTCCTGTTAAGGATTCCTGATGAGCCTACCACACGGCAGGAAAAACAGACGAGGGCAGCAGCATCAAACTCCCTCATTCACCAAATGCACCATATAGAGGAGGTTTAATATAATGATGTAACACGGCCAACGGTGGAGCCCCAGCATGACCACAGCTTTAAAGCCGAAACAATTTAAAGATTTAAAGATTATACACACACACACACACACACACACACACACACACACACACACACACACACACAAGACAGAAGTAAATTGATACCTTATAATCATTAAAATTTATTTAAATCTGAAATTATACATTCAAAATATATATTAATCGTTGTAATGTGAATATGTAATATTTAGTAGGCAAGCCCTTTGTATTTTTCAATGCAAGGACCCTATTAGGAATGTTACGGATCAGATGACGAATATTCTCTTGCGGAATTTCTTGCTAAGTTTCATACAGTAATCTCAAAATATCTGGCTTTGAAGTTGCTTTCTTGTTCTTTTTATGAAGTGTTCTGTCCATTATGTCTCAGAAGTGTTCAATAGAGTTCATATCTGGTGACTGGATTGACCATGGGAGCTTTTAAATGCAATTCTCATCCAACAAATCCTGGGTCATTTTAGCCGTGTGACTAGGAGCCCTATCTTCCATAAATAAAGTTTTCTTTAATCATTTTACCACTGGAGAAGATTGGAATGAGTCCTTTTTGAAATATGGACACATATTTATTTGTGTTTATGTTTTCCTCACACTCCTCCTGCTCTGTTAAACCATTGCTCCAAATTGCTCCCCAGACCATCACAGAATAGCTGCCGTGTTTCATTGTTGGCTGCAATGTTTTCACATCAAATTCTTGACCACAGAGTCTCCAGAGCCACACTCGACCACTGTCAGGAAATACAGCAAATCTGGAATCATCAGAAAATACGACTGTGTCCCAAAATGCTAGTGGCCTCTGCACCGTCTCACTGGCACAATCTTTTCTCCGCTTGATGTTTGCTGGTCAAAGAAGTGGCTTCCTCCTTGCTGCTCTGCTATAGTAAACAAGTTTGTGAAGACACCTGACATCAACTTGTTCGACTATATCAGAGGCCTTGCAAGAAGGATTATCCTCCACACTTCTCTTAACGAAGAGAAGGGTCCTGTCAGAGGGCCCTGGTTGATCTGGACAAGGTGATGTGGACTCTTTCCTCTTTCTGGTGAATTGTACTATCACTCTATTAACTGTAGAAAGTGGGGTCCTAGAGTTTTCGGCGATTTTAGGCTGACTATGGCCACCTTCAGAATGACCCACAATTCGACCTCTTTGAAATTCAGACAGTTATAAGGTTTCTTTTGACATGGCATGATTAAACATTCATATATACATATATATATATATATATATATATATATATA
>NC_068990.1:56417279-56418715 GCF_001194135.2 Octopus bimaculoides | reverse complement strand
TGTGTGTGTGTGTGTGTGTGTGTGTGTGTGTGTGTGTGTGTGTGTGTGTGTTTGTGTGTGTGTGTATTTGCGTGTGTGTGTGTCTCCGTCTGTGTGTCTGTATGTGTATTCATACAGACAGTCAGACACACACAAGTAGTATGTATACATGCATATATATATATATATATGCATGTATGTGTATGTATGTGTGTTTGTGAGTGTGTATAATTATGTGATAAAAAATGTCTGCATTGACTCAACGGAGTATATTTCAACTGATTTTGGTAAAATAACTCACAAAAGTGCTCACTGAATAATGATAGGGCTTCTATTAATAATTCAGGTTTGCGACATTAGTTCTTCGTTCAGTAGAAATTTTATGGGCCTCTACTGTATTTCCTTTTACCATCTGCAAGATTTCTGTCGACCTGCAGCCATGGTTGGATTCATTTTGTCTGAGTAACGTTAGCTGGGATCGATCATTCGCACAGATATATTCGTTCACAAACACACACACAAATATATTCACTCATTCTTTTTTCCAGCAGATGCTAGACGTGTGCGAATAAGGAAAGCGATATTTTTACACCCGTATGCCCTTTGTAACATTACACTTTACCTGTTTTTCCCGTCTGGAGCGTTAAGATTTTTCCTGCACACAGACATGGAAGCACACATATACACACACGCACGCACAGCCACAAGCTGGAAATAGATGCCAAAGGTCCTAAGCTACTTTATCAAATATATATATATATGCGCTGAAATCGAGGAAATGAAAGAAGAAAAATATTTTTGAAAAAGTCATATATCGAAACGATTTCAAGGTTAGCTTGGTAATACACTCCTCTTTCATCAGTATGTCAGCAGGTGTATACATACTTACATGTGCAATCTTGCATGCATGATAAAAGGTGAGTGTATTACCACGCAAACCTTGAAATCGTTTCGATATATGACTAAGCTTTTTGAAAAAATGTTTTTCCTTGTCCATTCCCTCAATTTCAGCTCGTGCGTACATTTGATAAAGTAGCTTAGGACCTTTGGCGTTTATTTCCAGCGTGTGGCTTTACTTCTCGTAAAACTGCCCTTACTATAATATTGTGTTTATAAAATTATATACCTCGTATTAATTTTTACCTTAATTGGTTTTACATGCTGGCTTCTTGATAAAATATTATATAAATTTTATCCTAAAATTTAATTGATATATATATACATATATATATATATGAAATAGAAAATCTCAAGCGGATCTCACGCCAGGCACTCCAACTGAGAACCTGCTATCAGGTTCCACGGTAATAGAATTCAATATGAATGTTAATGTGACTACATACCTGAAAATCAAGAAAACACTAATATGGAGTGCAATATTTTACACACACACATACATACATGCATACATACATACATACATACATACATACATATATATATATATATATATATAT
>NC_068990.1:56413837-56417233 GCF_001194135.2 Octopus bimaculoides | reverse complement strand
TATATATATGAGAACTATAACATTTTTAAAATACCATCGTTGGTGGCTGTGAGCAGCCACGGAAAATTCACAAAATTAATACAGGCATGATGAGTAAAAATTTTAATGAACAAGATTAGCGTTCTACCTCTGTCAAGTCTGCAAGGGGAATGCTAGTTTATTTGATGTCATGATTTCGAATTTACCATCAAATGGTGCCCGAATCTCCTCAGCCAAATCGGACAGGGATAGCTATTAGAATTTGCCCTTACCATGCCTGTAAGTTCATTTGGAGTGGTCAAACACCATTTAAACAAACGAAAGCGTGAAATTATATATGTATAAATATGAGAACGATAATATTTTTAAAATATCATCGTTGGTGGCTGTGAGTCTAAGCCGTACAGGCAAATTAATAAAATATATATAAGATATGTATACAAAGTACTACATGAGCCCCTGCATCGCTAAAAATAGAAGTCAAAATATTATATATATATATCAAAAGGATGTTTTATAATACTATTCCACATTCGAAAAGCAGCAATACCAACAATCCAACACACCTCCATCATAAGCTGCCCCACGGATATCATTATGGTGTCGACTTCTTGGCAGTAACATTCAGTCTGGCGGTGTCAACAGCACTAAAATAAGTATTGTTTTGGAACAAACATACCAAAGAAACTACAAACGTCAATTCATATGGCATCGTTAGCAATGTGTCTTGGAGGGATTTCAGATGTTTTCAACTTATTATTTTTGAATTTGTTTCCAGACACACTTTCAATAAAATCTTATATATTTCTCGATGCTTCAATTTGCGTTCTAAATATAAAGATATATTTTATAAGTTTATTTAAATTTTCAAGTAAAAAGGATTTTAAAATTATACTGCAAAATCATACCTGTCGTTGATAACAGTTGAACTTGATTTGGTAAAGGTGGATTTATAGTAGGAAGTAATCCTTTGTAATTTTTAGTAATTAGAGGTATAATCATCTACTGGTCCTTCCATCCCATCGTCGAAACCTGAGATCAATGAAAATTATTTCTTATTTAGCATTAGTTCGGTCATCTATATTCTCAATGACCTTAGTCAAAAGTGTGTTGGAACAAATTGACTCAAAGTACGAGTCGAATTTGAGTTGTTTATGTACTAAAGCCAATTCATAACAATGTATATCCTTAAGATCCTAAGGAGTCAATGTACGATATATTGTTATAAAGTGTTTCAGTAGTTTCTCGTATAACAGAATGCTTAAGTTGTTTAGTCATGTTTCATTTTATTCAACATCTTTATGATCTCTGTTGTCGCCAACGAGAATTTCTCCGCTATTTTTTCTTTCGGTAACACTTAATGTCCAGGGGTTACCTGGCGCCGTTTTATCTGACATCTATTTCGCCTGTCTTCCTTCTGAAATATATAATGAAAATCACATGTCTCGAATCCTTTAAAATCTTATTCTACGTGCACTTTGTACAGAATTGTTTTTTTTTAATTCTCTTTTTCAAGCATTGTCTACATTGGTAGTCAATGCTTGGAAGACAATGCTTCCACGAAGTTACTAAATTTAAGATTGCAGACTTAATGTTGTGTGTGTCTCTTGATGTTAACCAGAGTTCTTTGTCATCGTGTCTTTGCGAAAATCACCATTGTTATAACCACGAATCTTTCGTCCAAATATTTTTGTTGGTTACAATTATATCTTGACCCATTAGCTGGAAGATAAACGTAATAAGTGAGTTGCAAAAATATGCACCCTATTTCACTATCATAACTAACAATTTGGTGAAACCTGGGTGAGCAGGTGTGCATTATCAAAAATTAATGCCATCCTCAAATCACCAGCAGAAATTTGAAGACATATTTCTGGAATTTAAGCACTGCAAGCATAAAACGCCAACGAAAAAACACATTAAAGATATGCTTGTTGAAGCAAGATATTATTGAAACGGTAATAATACACTGATACACTAGTGTGTCATGTATTTGAAAAGTCGCAGACTTGCTGGTCTTTTATCACCTATAACTTTGAAAGATGCATACCGTCTACATTCACACTACACATATCCGACAAATGTTCCTCACTTAAATTACCAGAAGTGTTGGTTTCGTTCTTAAAAGCTCGAATATTCCAGGTTAGGTACCACCTATACAACCCTGTTTATTTCCATCACATACTTTGAAAATCGGGAGCCTTTACATCAGTGTCATTTAACCTTTTCCTGTATGGTCTGAATTCTTCGATTGTTTTGCTTCCGCTTCACCACGGGCAATTTTATGATTTATTTTCATAGCGATTTCTAAAACACTATAACTACCTGTCACTAGCTTTGAAATATTTGAAATATTATCTTGGTTGTAGCACTTCGAGTTTCTACGTCACCGACATTGTTGCCACACGATCATTAATGAATAAACCACTAGATTACAGCTTCCTCCAAATTTGTGTATTTTGCAACACTCATTCTGTTCATTACACCAACAATGCAACGAACGGATACAGTCGATTTAGATTATGCATCAATAATATATATTTTTAAAAATCTTGGGAGGAATTTTTGCGTATGTTCCGTACTGTTCCCAATACCCCCGTTACCGAAGCACCAGACTCTAACTGGCTTACAAGTTCACATTTTACGTTCACAGGATTACGTGATTTTTTTTCTTTAGACTTTTGCTTTCCAGTGAAACCAGAATATAAAATACAACGCTGAAAGAGATGCCTAATTCAAGCCAATGACAAACAATTTGGACACGACTTTAGAATTCACCATCCACTAAATATTTTAATATAAGAGACAAAAATAAATGTTGCGTGCTAAACTGAAGGACTGGTAATTAAATGTGTTAAATTCTATCAAAAGGATTTCTTTAAAGTTATCTTACTGATTGTATATTTTTCTAAGCATAAATCCCCGTACATAGGCGCAGGCGTTGCTGTATAGTAAACGTCGTGTGTACGTATGCGTGCATATATCTATATATATGTGTGTGGGTGTGTGTGTGTGTGTACATATAAATGTGTGTATGTATGTGTGCGTGTATGTAAGTATGCATGTATGTCCATATGCATGTTTGAACGTATGTTTGTATTATTGTGTTTTCCCCTACCACTGCTTTACAACCGTTGTCGGTTTGTTTACGTTCCAATTTCTTATCGGTTCGGCAAAAATGACGTATTAGAGTAAGTACCATGTTTTTAAAAATGAATATGCCTACATGCGCGCACACACACACACACACATACAAGGAACACATACACAGAAGACGTGGACACGCTCAACAGTTATCGAGCAAAAACCATTACAATTCCGCGTCATTATACACACACACACACACACGCACACACACACATATATGCATATATATATGCATATATATATACATATATATATATATATATATATATA
>NC_068990.1:56411333-56412139 GCF_001194135.2 Octopus bimaculoides | reverse complement strand
TATATATATATATATATATATATATATATATATATTATACTATCTCAGTTCACATTTTCACATAGAAACGCATTAACACATACACGAAAATGTAAGCTATTTCTTTATATTTGACAATCTGGCGTTCAGAGTATACATTCACTGGATTAGTAAAAACTTAAGCCATGAGCAAACACTTTTCTGCTAATGCAATGTTTCCATGCTAGTTATAAAATCTGTTCGTATTGCGATAACAATTTAGTATGCCAACTTAGATTTTCAAACTTCTTTTAAAGATGTATATCAGCGATTTAATGGAGAACATGAATAGCTTAAGCATGTATGTATATAAATATATATGTATATATGTGATATATATATATATATATATATTTATATATATATGTGTAGGTAAGGTAAAAGTTAGAGGCAATACTTGACAATTGTAAGCACCCGTGTATGCCAGCTCGTGGTTGAGGTGAAAGAATAAATTGTAAATGCAAAAAATAACAACAAAAACACAAAGGATTCTGCGGTACACGTGTTTCAAGCTTTATATCAGTGTATAATTGACAATACAAAGCTATTTTCAGCCGCAAAAGTATTTCTCTCCCAAGAAATTATATCACATCGGCGTTAAAGGAGGAAAAAAGGTGCGATATAAGAGGTGAAGTTCCTTTCGGTATTTTGCATTGTACTATACCTCGTAGAATTCTCCATCTACACATAATTTCCTCGGTACTCCGAAAACCGTCCATACCTTGCCACGATTCAGTGTGTAGTGTTAAGTTGGTGGTTAAGAACAACATAATAAAATGACAAAAACG
>NC_068990.1:56407675-56409876 GCF_001194135.2 Octopus bimaculoides | reverse complement strand
CGAGGTATAGTACAATGCAAAATACCGAAAGGAACTTCACCTCTTATATCGCACCTTTCTTCCTCCTTTAACGCCGATGTGATATAATTTCTTGGGAGAGAAATACCTTTGCGGCTGAAGATAGCTTTGTATTGTCAATTATACACTGATATAAAGCTTGAAACACGTGTACCGCAGAATCCTTTGTGTTTTTGTTGTTATTTTTTGCATTTACAATTTATATATATATATATATATACACACGCACATATATGCATACATGTATATATATGTACATATGCATGATATATATATATATATATACATGCACACACCTACCTACACACACCTACCTACACACACATACACACACATATACACACTCACACACATATATGTAAGCAGTGACCTGAATAAAAATAATAATAATAGTAATAACAGCGAAAATACCTTAGGAATGAGAACCCAGTTTCGAAATTTCCCCAAGACACCTGATGAAGGCTGGAGGGTATATCAGCCGAAACGTTGTGTTAACAACAAACAAGATGAGGACAAATATCCATCAAACGTAAATAATGTAAATAATGTACATAATTCCTCATCTCTTAAATATAGGACTGAAATTTATATCAGCATGAAAATTCACTACACGTGCAGGCGCACACACATGCATGTATTCATACTTATTATACATGTACACGTACTTGCACAGGCATATATACATGCACACACACATATACATGCTTACATACACACATACATATCCGGGATGTTGACGATCTTAAAAAAGTCACCGTTATATACAGGGTTGGCCAAAAGTCATTTGACAGTAAAACAAAACCATTTAATACCAAGGTTTATTTATGTTTAACAAATGAAAGAATTTAATAAAGATATCTAAATATGAAACATAATGAAAATTGTTTAAACTGAAGTCCTTCTTGAGCAACACATTTTCCCATTCGAGTCAATACAGAATTACAGATAGTATTTATGAAATTTTGATTTACTTTTGGGTGACTTTTGGCCAGACGGCCATTTGAAGGCTAGATTGGTTTATGAAGTTATTACATTTCTTTTATTCTTGAATATCTTTCAGTCAATTTCCTGAAGCGGTCTCGTAACATCGCCACCAAAAGATTTTGCCGATAATATTAACCCTAGTACTTATTTCAGTTTGACATTATTTTTATTATCGATCAGCATTTAACGAATCGCTAGTTTATACTTTAACATAAAGGTACAAAAACTAACGCACTCGTTTGCCCATATAAAGACTCATGTGGATGCACACATACGCGTTCCTACACGTAGACACATATTGATTTCAACTTTTTTTTACAGCGCCAGCAAGTTCGTGGGAGGTATAAGTCGATTAGATCTACCTCCAGTGCTCAACTGGTACTTATTTTATCGACCCCGAAAGGATGAAACGCAAAGTCGACCGTGGCGGAATTTGAACTCAGAACGTAAAGACGGACAGAATACCGCTAAGCATTTTGCTCGGCGTGATAACGATTCTGCCAGCTCACCGCCTTACAACACACGGATACATATTGACAGTTGTTAAAATATTCGATAAAATGAGTTAATCAATCAACCTTCTCACTGGTCAAAAGGGATTAACAACCTTCAGTTAAACGTCCATTAATTTTATATCGCCTGAGGAAATGGATCCATGAAGATGATCTACCCGATGACCACGAATACTACCATCCCAGGAATACGGACTGAGATCTTAAGAGGCATGTGATTTGTGGAAAGGCATGTAAAGATGCATTAAAATGCTTATAAATTGCATCCAAGAATTATTGTATAACTCGACACAACCCTCCAAAATTGGTCACCAGTCAGCATCATTAGACTGTGGCCGGCATAAAAGAATAGGAGCTTTATTTACATATTCAAATGGTTTCCCGTAAACAATATGTGTGTGTGTGTATGTATGTATGTATGTATGTATGTATGTAAACTTCTTACTACACAGCTATGCCAGCGCCTATGTACTCTTTTACTCTTTTACTTGTTTCAGTCATTTGACTGTGACCATGCTGGAGCACCGCCTTTAGTCGAGCAAATTGACCCCAGGACTTATTCTTTGTAAGCCTAGTACTTATTCTATCAGTCTCTTTTGTCGAACCGCTAAGTTACGGGGACGTAAACACACCAGCATCGGTTGTCAAGCTATGTTGGGGGGACAAGCACAGACACCCCCCCCCATA
>NC_068990.1:56406365-56407439 GCF_001194135.2 Octopus bimaculoides | reverse complement strand
ATGGGCTTCTTTCAGTTTCCGTCTACCAAATCCACTCACAAGGCTTTGGTCGGGCTGAGGCTATAGTAGAATACACTTGCCCAAGGTGCCACGCAGTGGGACTGAACCCGGAACCATGTGGTTGGTAAGCAAGCTACTTACGACACAGCCACTTCTGTTAAAAAAATTTCAACCGACTAATTTTATTGGAATTATATCTCTCCTTTGTTTTAAACACATTTACAAGCAGTTTTTTTCCTACCAAATGCTTAAGGAATCAATGGTGAAGTTTCTTAACACGCTATATTATGCATGTGAGACACTATCAAAAGTACTAGCTAGACTTTGAAAAATGTTTGTTCACTTTTGCTAAATAACTACCAAAGTAGATATGAAAAAGTCTGTTAGCAGAAAGGCAGTCTATTGCAATGTTTTTATCGTTTTCCTTCCTACTTACTGACTAGTATTGTAAGGTGAGAAAGAATAAAGATGTGTCAGTTCTGCTGTTTACAGCTGACAGAACAGTCACCTTTGACTCTTATGTAGAAGTACGAGAAAACAAACAAAATGTTAGCTTAACCAACATTTATGTTTGTTGGTGTGGAGAGATGAAGGAAGAGGGTCACAGAACATGGCATGTATAACCAAACGATGCTGATTCGGATAATGCTCATTGAATATTGTAGAAATAGGAGAACATGGTTAGCGGTAAAGTGCAAAATGTAGAGTATTTCAGGATGAAAGAGACAAAGCAACTGTTGTAAAAACTTGAATGAGAGGTGGCTGTAAGGCGTATAAATATGCGTAATTATATGTTTGTGTGTATGTGTGTCTATATGTGTATGTGTGTATGTGTGCTTATTTGTATATATATATGAGTATATATTTGAATACACATACGTATATGTGCATATATATTATATATATATTGAACATGTATATGTTTTATGCATATTTGTATATGTGCGTACACGTACCTATGTGTAGATATTACTTCAAGAAAAGTTTAGCAGTTGCAGCGGATTTTTATTTATTTATTTATTTTTTTTTTTTTTGCAAAAATTTGAAACCAATACATTCTCCTTCACTGTTCAC
>NC_068990.1:56399040-56404380 GCF_001194135.2 Octopus bimaculoides | reverse complement strand
CATACATACATACATACATATGCATATACACACTCACACACATATATATGAATCTAGCAACTCTACATATGTACTTGTGCATGTGCATTTTATAAGGCTGTATTTGCTATGCATTCATGTTTGTGTATGCGTGCTTGTATACACTGTTCATATATATATATATATATATATACATATATATGTGTGTGTGTGTGTGTGTGTGTTTGTGTGTGTGTGTGTGTGTGTGTGTGTGTGTGCTTGTGTATTCTTGTGACTACATGCGTATGTGTGTGTTGTATATCTATGTATATTCTGTATTTTGTGGGAAGGTGACGGTGGTGGTGGATGGCAAAACCCCGAATTTCATATTAAACATTCAGTTCTACGGCACCTTTCTTGATCATCGTTACACATATCCTGCTAGGGGCTACTTAGTCTTTCATTTCTCTGAAATCAATAAAATAAGCACTTATAATGCACTGATGTTGATTCTCACAACTCTACCTCACCACTGAATATATTGGTCATCTGTCTTGTCAAAAGAACGCTCCTCCTCTCTTTCACCTCTCACTGTCTCTGTCTTTCTCTCAATTGATGAGAGAAAGACAGATTTTGCATTTGTGTATGGCTGTGTCTGTATTTTTTTAATCATATTTCTATACAAACATTTGTATTTATTTATTTATTCATTTATACACACACACATATAAGCGTATGTATGTATAGCTAATCTACGAAGAATTTCAATATGAAGCAGAGCAGAAATTGAGTGTAAAATTTCATTGTATTTGATAATATTGGCACTGAAGAAAGGGTGGGAATGTTAGTTTAAATCATAAACAATGAAACAAAACCCATTGCAATAGTGTTAAATGATGACAAGTTTGGTTGAGATATCAGCTTTCCAAACACACAATACTGCTTCTGAAGCCAATTTCATAAACTTCTAGAAACTTTTAATTCCTTACATCTTCTCAGACAAACAAAAGACAATGACAGTTTGTAGAATAAGTTATTCACTGTCTGTATCAAACTATGCATTTATATCATATGCAGTTACAGTGCAACTTGAAATAACACTATCTCTGTGGAGAGTACACATCTGACTTTTGTTACTGGCATTGTCATTGGGTTCAAAGAGCAGATCTTATTGCTTGCTTTTGTTAATAGTTGATTTCTTTGTGTAAGGAACGTATAAAGTAGCCTTCATAGTGAACAGTTTAACTGGAGACTTCCTTCTTTAAACTGTAAGAAGCTTTTGTGGCTGCAGAGACAATTGATGTCATGTGTGTATTGGCATCAATATTTGGACAACATACATGTAAAAATAAATTTTGGCAGTTTGCTCTGGATATGTTAAAGGTTGTAGCCGACAGGTACCAAATTCATACGAGCCATTAAAAGAAGTGATTTTATAAATCAGTTCTCCAAATGCCGTAAATTTGCAATCATTACTGAAACGAAATACCATCTTTAGTTTTATTTCAGAAGACATTACAGAATGTAACAATCGGTTTGCTATAAGTTCTTGTATAAACATGATCGGAAAGTGGATTAAGATAACAGTATATGCAAATGAAGCCAAAGGCCATATGCTAATTATGAAGTGCTCCACGTCACTATAGAGGAATTAGTTGAAAATTGTTTTGCTTCTTTGATCCACTCTGATTTTATTGAAATTAATTTTGTGATAGCATTTTTTAAGGTGATACCTGATGCTGAATATCAGCTTTAGTATATTAAAGGGAGAGAAGTATGATATTAGATTCAACCAGATCGGTGGTGTAGACGGGAGACTTGTTGGTCAGAAATTTGTACGATGCAAGAAATATCTAACAATTTCACTACAAGCACCTTATGTCTTTCTTCAATAAACTTGCAGTACACGAATTTCCGAGACTTTCATCTGCGATTTGGTTGGCTTGCAAAATGTAGTGAACCAAAAAGAATACTTAAGTACCTGAAATTAAAATCGTGACAAGAAAAAAAAACCTCGCCAGCGTTAATATCAATTCTTGTAAAAGAAGGGTAAGGAGGAATAGCCACAATTTAAATTCATTAAAAATTTAATGAAGATTTGTAGTGGGGAGGAGTCTGATCATTATTAGATTGAGTGGCAACTCTAGATATGTTAATCTGAGTTAGGTGCGGTCATCTTTCTTTTCTAGGAAACTTAACTTTAAAATATGATCAATTACAGATTAGTTGGCAATACGATTTCTTGATAAATATGTTGCAGATATACTGCAGTGATTTTATTGTGACTAATTCAGATGAAGGTGCGTAGCTTTGTGCTTAGGCTGTTCGGCTTGCTATCGTGATGTCGTGAGTTTGATTCCCGGTGACGCATTGTGTCCTTGAGCAACACATTTTATTTCATGTTGCTCCAGTCCACTCAACTGGCAAAAGTGAGTAGTACCTGTGTTTCAAAGGACCAGCCTTATCACATCCTATGTCACGCTGAATCACTCTGAAAACTATGTTAAGATTACGTATGTCTGTGGAGTGTTCAACCACTTGCATGTTCGTTTCATAAGGGGGTTGTGTCCTCGTCGTCGTAACTGAAGGTGTGCCAGGTTAATTCAGGTCCATGAGAAATGTTGATTGGATTAATGAGATCATCTGCTCTTTCTGAACTGAACCATGAGACATTCTTTAATTATGGAGTCCTCTAGGAAAATGAACGAAAGAAATGTTCAAAAGCAAAATTTAATGTATTTCAGTATATAGTGCAGGGATCGGCGAACCAGGGTAAATTACCACAAGTGGGATAAAAATGAAATTCTTGGGGGTAATGAGAACTCATTAGACATAAGTAAAATTATATAAAATACGTATTCCTTATAACAACAGAAAAATTTCTTCTGGCATGAGGTGGCAGTCAAAAAGTTGCTACCTTTTGCAACAACTTACCTTTGTAAACAAGGATTTTCCACTCTAATGAACATAAAAACAAAGCAGAGAAATCGATTGGTGTTTGTTCGTCTCCGTTTTCGATTAAATGTTTTTGTCCAAAAATGGAGATGAACACCAATTTTTGTATGTGATCGGCTAGAAGAATTGTTGAGATATTCTCTTACATGAAACCGATGGTAGCTTTCGCATATATGTAGCTAAAAACTGGTAAATATTTTTGTATATCCTGAACGTATATATATACTCATACTTTGAGTTCTATTTTTCCTGTTTGTATCACCAAATGTATATGTGTGCATGTGTGTGTGTGTTTAAGTGTAAATATGTATGAAAATATACGAGTGTTTGTATATTATATGTATATATGTGTGTGTATACACGCACACACACATATATATATATACACATATATACATATATATATATCTTTTACTTGCTGCATACATTAGACAGCAGCTATACTGGGGCACCGCCTTCGTTTTTCATCCGTAAAAACAAGAACATTTGTAAAGTAGTATTGGGGAACACACACACTCACAAACGCACACGCACACGTACACACACACATGCACTCGCGCGCGCGCGCACAAATGCGCACACACACAAATTGTAAAAGAATATTAAAAAGTGGAGTTAACATAATGCGTTTATTCCTCTGTTTACAATTGTTTCATTAACTTCAATAAAGCCAATCTTACATCACACCATTGCTATGTCACAATTACTGTTTTATCACCATGTGCTATGGAATACTTTCATGATGGCCGGCCTTACTGAACCCTGCTACAAAGCAATAAACCGAGTTGGCTTCAGCATGGGCTGTCATGGAAAGATTCCACAGTACATGGAGGTAAACCAATAGTTGTTGAAATAGCAACGGCATAACGCAAGATTGGTTTAATTGAAATTAATGAAACAGAAACTAAAGAAACTAAGTAATACATATAGTCAGCTAACTCCATTCTTTGATATTCTTTTATTATATAAGAACTCACGATGCTTTGTGGATTTTCTGGTTACTGGTGCAGTGACATCCTGTGAGACATTCCCACTTTTCAACTTTCAGACACTTACCATCCGTGGCAGAGCTTCATATGTTAAATGCATAGATTACACATCTCAATCCACCTCTTCTCTCTCATTTCTCTCTCTCTCTCTCTCTCTCTCTCTCCCTCTCTCTCTCTCTTTCTCTCTCTCTCTCTGTATATATATATCTGTGTGTGTGTATGTGTGTGTACACACACACACATATACACGCATACATATATATATGTACATATGTATAATTATGTATTGATGTATATGTATATACATATGTATGCGCATATATATATATAAACTGTTAGGAGTAGATATTACATGTTGGTCTTAGCCATAGGACATATATGTGTGTGTGTGTGTGTGTACATATATATATATATATACACGTGTATGCACATGTGTTAGTATTGTGTATTTTCATTTGTGTAACTAATTCCCATAGTATTTAAATTTCAATAAATATATCAAATAAGTCTATTTTCACTATTTTTTGCTCTTATTGTAGTGCTTTTTATGTCTATGTGTATGAATGTACGTGTGTATGTATGTATGTATGTATGTATGTATGTATGTATGTATGCATGCGTGTAAGTATGTATGTAAGAAAGCGGAAGAAACAAATGCATACACACATACACACACATTCCAGTAGATAGAGACCCAGAGAAAGAGAGAGAGAGAGAGAGAGAGAGAGAGAGAGAGACGGAGAGAGAAACAGAGAGAGAGAGTTGACTTAGAGTGTGGTTAAGGAAAAGGAAACGATTGAGCAGGGTAACAGACCGACACACAAGAGAAACCAACAGACACATAGGCAGACAGAGAAACAAAACTATGACATAGAATATTATTAGGTTCAACTCTAAAGAATTAACATAACAGCAGGCATAAATCATACGTATATTGCTTTTCGTTCTCCACCCCCCTTTTCTCTCCCTTTCTTCCCTCATCACTCCCCACTTACGTCACTCTGCTTTGTTCATAACTTTATCATTTTTGTTATTTTATAATAATAATAATAATTATTATTATTATTATTAACATTAGCATAATGAGAAAAATAAAGTAAAACATTAAATTATTATTGTTATTATTATTATTATTATTATTATTATTATTATTATTATTATTATTATTATTATTATAGCGGCGGCGGTGGCAGTGATCTGGCAGAATCGTTAGCACACCGGACAAGATGCTCGGCAGCATTTCGTGCGTCTTTATCTTCTGATTTCATATTCCGTCGAGGTTGACCTTGCTTTTCATCCTTTCTGAGATCGACGAAATAAGTACCAGTTACGTATTGGTGTTCGATAAAATCAACTAGCCGCTCACCACCCCACCCACACCCCCAAGAAAATTTCATTCCTTGTACCTTTAGTAGAAACAATAATAATTTTTTTCACG
>NC_068990.1:56395114-56399030 GCF_001194135.2 Octopus bimaculoides | reverse complement strand
TATTATTATTATTATTATTATAGCGGCGGCGGTGGCAGTGATCTGGCAGAATCGTTAGCACACCGGACAAGATGCTCGGCAGCATTTCGTGCGTCTTTATCTTCTGATTTCATATTCCGTCGAGGTTGACCTTGCTTTTCATCCTTTCTGAGATCGACGAAATAAGTACCAGTTACGTATTGGTGTTCGATAAAATCAACTAGCCGCTCACCACCCCACCCACACCCCCAAGAAAATTTCATTCCTTGTACCTTTAGTAGAAACAATAATAATTTTTTTCACGGCGGTCGCGCTGGTAGGGTCGTTAGCACACCGACAAAATGCTGCGCAGCATTTCGCTCATCTTTTTTTATCTTCTGAGTTCAAATTCTACCGAGGTTGTCTTTGCCTTTAATCCTTTCGGATTCGGTAAAATAAGTGCCAGTTAAACAATGGGTTCGATGCAATCAACAAAACCCTTCCACCGAACTAGCTGGCCTTGTGACAAAGTTCGAAGCCCTTATTATTATAGGTCGACTTTGCCTTTCATCCTTTCGGGGTCGATTAAATAAGTTACGCACTGGGGTCGATGTAATCGACTTAGTCCCTTAGTCTGTCCTTGTTTGTCCCCTCTGTGTTTAGCTCCCCCCTGTGGGCAATAAAAAATTAAATTATTATTATTATTATTATTATTATTATTATTATTATCGTTGTTGTTGTTGTTGTTATTGTTATTATTATTGTTGTTGTTGTTGTTGTTGTTATTGTTATTATTGTTATTATTATTATAATTATTATTATTATTATTATTATTATTATTAGTAGTAGTAGTAGTAGTAGTAGTAGTAGTAGTAGTAGTAGTAGTAGTAGTATCAATGCGAGCATCGTCATTATTGTTGTTTTTTCTTTTGCAAAATGCACTTTGTGGTAAAAGCAAAAACAAAATAACACGAGAAAAAAAGAAAAACGTTAATATTTGGCCAAATAAAACATTATCACTTTATCTCCAACTCATATAATAACATCAATTAATAAGACGCGTGTTTGTGTGTGAACGTGTACACACACACACACACACACACACACACACACACACACACACATATATATATATATATATATATATATATATATATATAGAGAGAGAGAGAGAGAGAGAGATTGTCACACCTCTGATTTTCAAACCTTTCTACCCTGATATCAATACCAGTTTTAGTTTAGAAAGAAAATACGCCATTATTTCAATTTGGGTTCATTTGAGGTTTTTGCATGTCTTTTTTATAAGTTAATATATATTATTATTATTATTATTGTTCCGGTCTTCCCTCCCGCCTACCTTCACCTTGCTTTCTTTATTTATCATTTATTTTCTTTTTTGTATGTTCATTTTTTTTCATTTTTAAAGATTTTTTTTTTCTCTACTTACCTCTGTTTTATCTATTTATATATTATCGTTTTTGGCGTGACGTTTCTTTTTCTTCCCGTTTCCTTTCGTTCTTTAAAACGAAAAGATAACGAGGTTACGGGTCAGTGAATACCAAACTTTAAAAATAGCGCTGCAATAACAAATAACAACAATATTATGCTGAACTAATCAGCTTAATTAAGAACAAACAGATATCTAGTAATATCAACACTGATGCTATCACCATAGCCATCACCCAACACCGACAACGACAGCAACAACAACAACAACGGCGACCACAACAGCAACAATAATAATAATAATAATAATAATAATAATAATAATAATAATAATAATAATAATAAATAAATAAAACGATATTTTTATAATAAAAGAAACATGAATAACAAGAAACATCCTTTATATATTTTGTATGTACATACAGGCGCAGGCGTGGGTGCGAGGAAGTTTGCATCCCAACCACATAGTGCTGGGTTCAGTTCCACGGCGTGGCACCTTGGGCAAGTGTGTCAGCCAGACCAAAGCCTTGTGAGTGGATTTAGTAGACTGAAACTGAAGAAGTCCATCGTATATGTGTTTGTGTGTTTGTGTTTGTGTGTGTGTGTGTGTGTGTGGGTGGGTGGGTGTATTTGTGTTCGTGCGTGCGCCTGTGTGCGTGTGTCTGTGTTTGCCCCGACCATCGCTTGACAACCGGTGTTGGTGTTTTTACGTCCTCGTAACTGAGAGGTTCGGTAAGTAGACGGATAGAATAAGTATCAGGCTTAAAAAAAATAATTACTGGAGTCGATTCTTTCTACTAAACCTATTTAGACGATGCCCTAGCATGGCCGCAGTCAAATAAATGAATCAAGTAAACGATAAAAGATATCTCAACGCCTCTACGTATGCACACACGTACTTCCAAACATATATAGTTAAACACGCATGTGTAGTTATGAGTATATACATATCGGGTTGTCCGGAAAGTTCGTGCCGATTTTTAAAGGAAAGAAAAAGGTCAATAAATACTTGCCATTCCATTTTTAATCAACCAAATATGAACCATTTTGTTGCACAATGCGTCTCCATCTTCCCTTTAACTTGAAAATACCCTCTTCCCAGAATTGAGATGGTTTCATGGCAAATAAGTCGAAAGGTAAGCTACTATAAATCGGCACGAACTTTCCGGACAACCCAATATATATAAAGGTTTGGAGATATGAGAGGTGAATATTCACTTGTCATACTTCCTGAATTTTTATCGTTTCTAAATACTTCATGAAATAATTTCATTGAGTGGATGACCTAGATTTCAGCTGGACGGAACTCTGTATTATTCTCCAACGTATTGGATTATTTTGTGGTATGATAGCTGGATCCACTAGAGGAGCTTTCTGTGATAGTCAGAAAATTCTATGAATCCACGTATTGCGCTATATACACATACATACATACATATGTGTGTGTGTGTGTGTGTGCGTGTGTGTGTACATTATATATACACTCACCCACGTATATATATATATATATATATATACGTGAATATATACATATAAATATATATATATACACACACACACATATATATACACATCCACTCATATACACACTAACAGGCATAGACAGATACACAACTGCAGGGACAAGCGTACGCATATATATTATTTTATTGTAGTGAGTGAGTGTCCATATATACCCGTAACAATGTATATATGTAAGTTTCCATAACTAAATGCGTTGCCAGCTTCAGGCATTGACAAATCTGTTATGTCTGCATGTGCACATAAGTTTGAATACACATGTACTGAAGTAAATTACAGAATCACTATGAGTTTAAGCGTGTTTGCGTGTATATATGCATACATACACCCCCTTGTAGACACACATATATATTTGTACAATTGTCATTTATATTATGCTATAAATAGTATGTCTGTATATATAGGCATGCTCTTGCCTATGTGTAGTTATGTGATAGGAAAAAAAATTGTGTATCCAATTGTAAATATATGCGTTAATAAGAGGATAGCGTATATTTTAAGAAGATATCGTGTACGTGTGTGTGTGTGTGTGTGTGTGTCACTGTAATGTATAGATTTGTATGTAGTTGCATATATGGGTTTTTATCTTTGCGTATGTGTATGTAAGTGGGTGCTTGTATGTGTGTATATATCTCTTGTATGTACGTATCTTCAGAATCTTTATTATGAAATGTGTACATGGAGTGAGGATGTGCGCTGGTATTTAGTATCTGGGCGTGCGCACATGAGCTTACATGTGTACGGTTTGGCTCTGTGTGAGCGCGTGTGCGTGTGTGTGTGTGTGTGTGCGTGTTTTATTGAGTACGTACGCATGTAGATGGGTAAGTGTGCATATTTTGAAATATCTGTGCGTATGTGTTTGTTTGCATGGGCAATTTTATGCATATTTATGTGTCAGTGTGTATGCGTATATTTGTGTGTATGTGTGTATGAATATATGTGTGTGCATATCATTTCGTATATATATATATATATGTATTTATATATATAT
>NC_068990.1:56392872-56394154 GCF_001194135.2 Octopus bimaculoides | reverse complement strand
TTTCTGCTCTGCTTTGACAACCATATTATCATTTATTATTATTATTATTATTATTATTATTATTATTATTATTATTATTATTATTATTATTATTATTCATCTACCTATATTTTATTTTTTATTTCGTTGGAGTATCAGAATCTGTTGAATGTTGTACGTAATGCCTTGTAGTAGTATTGCGCAAAGTCTATCCAAACTTTCTCTTGTTTCTCTCTCGCTCTCTCTCTCTCTCTCTCTCACACTTTTTTTCTTTTTTCTTTTTTTTTTTTTCATGTTTGCTTGCTAATTCCCTATGGCTCAACTTTAAGCTTTCCGCCTTCCGGTGTCGCTAAAATTAGTATGAGTCAAATATTAGTCTCAGCCTAATCGACTGTATCGTGCCCCCTCTCCGTAGCACACACACACACACACACACACACACACACACACATAATTTTGGTGCCTATTTCCTAATACTAGAAACATTTATAGACATGTTTGAGAAATATATTGTTTCATTTCTTCTAAGATAATTATTCTTTTATTCTTTTACCTGCTTCACTCATTAGACTGCGACCATGCTGGGGCACCACCCCTGATTTCGCTCGAACGGATCGACCCAAGTACTTATTTTTTAAAGTCTATTGTTTATTCTATCTTTTGCTGAACCGCTAAGTTATGGGACGTTAACATACCGGTTGTCAAACAGTGGTATGGGAAAAACATAGACACAAAACACACACACATATATACACACGCACACACACATATATTCGTTTATTCTTTTAATTCTTTCAGTCATTTTGACTGTGGCTATGCTGGTACTGATTCTATCGGTCTCTTTTGCCAAACCGTTAGGTTACGGGTACGTAAACACACCAAGATCGGTTGCCAGGCGATGGTGGAGGGACAGGCACAGACACATAAATATATACATACAACAGGCTTCTTTCAGTTTCCGTCTACCAAATCCACTCAGAAGGCTTTAGTCAGCCCGAGGTTATAGTACAAGACACCTGCCCAAGGTGCCACGCAGCGGAACTGAACTAGGAACCATGTGGTTGGAATATATATAAATATATATATTCTTTTATATTTTTACTAGTTTCAGTCATTTGACTGCGGCCATGCTGGAGCACCGCCTTAAGTCGAACAAATCGACCCCAGGACTTATTCTTTGTAAGCCTAGTACTTATTCTATCGGCCTTATTTGCCGAACCTGTAAGTTTCGGGGACGTAAACACACCAATATCGGTGTCAATCGATGGTGGGAAGACAAACACAGACGCACAAATATATATAT
>NC_068990.1:56391305-56392577 GCF_001194135.2 Octopus bimaculoides | reverse complement strand
ATATATATATATATATATATATATATAATCCATGCATAAAAAATTCAAGGTCAACGAAATAATATATGAGAATGTTCTAACAATTGTTATATAACCTATTATTGCTGTCTTCTAGAACGTATATATGTCTGTCCTTTGAGGCAAACTGACAATATTTATTGGTTATGTAACATACCAGTGTTATTTCTTACTTTCTATTTTCTTTTCTGCGCAACTTTATAAGCATTTAGAATTGGTGTGGTTTATAATTGCTACGTTTCTGGTATATTTTCTTTTTTCATATAAATGATGCTAGACCATTTATATGGTATCTGGTGATATACGTGTATCTTTTATCTTCTACTTATTTCAATCCTCGACATAGATAATACCCAGTAGGAAAACTTGCCAGTTATATATTATCAAAACGTGTTTCTTTTTGGCTGATAAATTTGTTCAGGTACGAGCAAGAAGAAAAGGGATATATCTTTGCTTCTCGAAATGTGGATGGTTTTAGAACGATCTCCCAAAATTGCTGAAGTCCTTGGCTGATGTGTGCACCAGTGTGCCTTCCATTGATCAGGTAACAAACAAAACTGTCTGCAATTTGGGATCGACAGACGCCTGCTCATAGGCGTAATGTGGTGACTTTCTGTAAGGCAAAGCTCTCAGAACTTCAAGATGTTTCTAAATGTCTATGTCTTAACTCACATTACCCTTTGATGCCAATGTTCACTTCTTTTAGTTTTCCAAGTATGCTTCGAAATTTTTGTGCCGACGCAGTTAACTTCCGAATAAGTATTTTATAAGCTGAATATCGCATGTTGATGGGGCAGATAGCAGTGTGGTATCCGAGATGTTTTCAAAGCATTTATCCATTACGTATTGAGGTTCTATGTGATTCGATATCTGATCCCTTTACTTTACATTCGCTTGCAATATTTTTACGCTTGAAGGCGGCGAGCTGGCAGAAACGTTAGCACGCAGGGTGAAATGCTTAGCGGTATTTCGTCTGTCTTTACGTTTCTGAGGTCAAATTCCGCCGAGGTCGACTTTGCCTTTCATCCTTTCGGGGTCGATTAAATAAGTACCAGTTACGCACTGAGGTCGATGTAATCGACTTAATCCCTTTGTCTGTCCTTGTTTGTCCCCTCTATGTTTAGCCCCTTGTGGGCAATAAAGAAATAAGAAACGTTAGCACGCCGGGCGAAATGCATAGCGGTATTTCGTCTGTCTTTACGTTCTGAGTTCAAATTCCGCCGAGGTCGACTTTGCCTTTTATCCTTTCTGAGT
>NC_068990.1:56388928-56391295 GCF_001194135.2 Octopus bimaculoides | reverse complement strand
ACGCAGGGTGAAATGCTTAGCGGTATTTCGTCTGTCTTTACGTTTCTGAGGTCAAATTCCGCCGAGGTCGACTTTGCCTTTCATCCTTTCGGGGTCGATTAAATAAGTACCAGTTACGCACTGAGGTCGATGTAATCGACTTAATCCCTTTGTCTGTCCTTGTTTGTCCCCTCTATGTTTAGCCCCTTGTGGGCAATAAAGAAATAAGAAACGTTAGCACGCCGGGCGAAATGCATAGCGGTATTTCGTCTGTCTTTACGTTCTGAGTTCAAATTCCGCCGAGGTCGACTTTGCCTTTTATCCTTTCTGAGTCGATAAATTAAGTACCAGTTGTGTAATCGACTGGTCCCCTCTCCAAAACTTTTGGGCCTTGTGCCTAGAGTAGAAAATAATATTTTTACGTTTGGATTCATAATGACACGAACATATATATTTATGAAACTTGCAGCACTTCATTATGCTCTGCTTCTTGAATAGCTGATAGTACATGTGAGTTGTTTGAGAAATATTTTCTAATGAGAGAAAAATGTTTAGTAACATCAGTTTATACGCCAATGTTGTTGCACTATATAACTCTTACTTGTGAAGGTGCATGGCCTAATGGTTAGTGTGTTGCACTCACGATCGCAAGATCATGGTTTCAACTCCTGAGCCGAGTGGTATATTGTATTCTTGAGCAAAACACTCCATTTCACGTTTTTCTGCAATCAGTTCGTCACCATATGGTGTGGTACACCATGCATTTGTTCAGAAAACCTCGATTTTTTTTAAAGGAGTGAGGTAATATGTGAGGTAATGTGAGCTAATGTATAGCACAAACATTTTATCACTATATCACTATAAACAAATCATTTGTTCAGCTCGTTCAGCAAAAATTTGCTGAACCGTCTTTTTCGGACTACGAAAGACTGCTATCTTAAATCATCATAATTGTTACTTGTACTTCTGGACAAATATTTATAAGAAGTTGACATTTTCTTGTTATCGGCTGCGAGATATATCGGCTGTCCACTTTAACTCTTAACGGCGGATATCATTAGAGAACAGCAGACATCAATTGATGTTTCAAAAACTTTACATAGATACGGTCATCAGTAAAGAAAAGTGAATTTTTACGTCATTTCTCAATAATGAGATGGTTAAGTTTATTGTGCGAGAGACTAACAATTATTACAGTTTTTGTACTTATTTAGAGTTAAAAATAAGTATAAAAATTACCCTTACGAAAAAGATATTCTTTTCTTTTACTTGTTTTAGTCATTTGACTGCGGCCATGCTGGAGCATCGCTTTTAGTCGAACAAATCGCCCACAGGACTTACTCTTTGTAAGCCTAGTACTTATTCTATCGGTATCTTTCGACGAACTGCTAAGTTACGGAGATGTAAACACACCAACATCGGTTCTCACTCGATGGTGGTGGTGGGGGGGGGACAAAAACAGACACACAAATACATACATATACGTATATATATATATATATATATATATATATATATATATATATATATACGACAGGCTTCTTTCAGTATCCGTCTACCAAATCCACACAAAGCTTTGGTCGGCCGAGACTATAGTAGAAGACACTTGCCCAAGATGCCACGCAGCGGGACTGAACCCGGGACCAAGTGATTAGGAAGCAAACTTCTTACCACACAGCCACGCCTGCGCCTAATTATATACATATATATTTCAATATCTTCTTGTTCACTTCCAATAAATATTAACCTAAAGTAATTGCTTCAAGCCAGTTAAATTATACATGTAAGAAATTTTATAAAAAGTTCCCGGTAGAAAATTGCTTACCGGCAAATATATTGAGGCACTGTTATAATCAGCTTCTTAGAAATCTTATGCAGTTGCAATTGGTGTTTAGTCTTGGTCTAGCAGCTCTATAATCGAAAGCATTCCAGCCATGGAATGAGATTTAGGAGTTTGTAAGATTACATTATCTCGTATGCACATTCCTTATACAAGTTAGTACAGCGTAATCTGAAATAGATTAAACTACTATTTTTAGCAGTTCGTATAACTAGGAGCTTTTGCCATCACTTCAGCTCATACTAGTGTATACTCTGCTCAAATCTTTATATATTAAGACCTTCAAAAATGCAGAAAAGGCCAACAAAAAAGGAAAATATGTGGTCTACCAGTGATAATGGCAGGCGCAGTTGTAGCTGCATGGTAAGAAGTTTGCCTCCCACCACATAGCTCAGGGTTCAGTTGCACTGCGTGGCCGTGGGCTAGTATTTTCTACTACAGCCTCGGGCCGACCAAAGCCTTGTTAATGGATTTGGCAGATGGAAACTGATAGAAAACCCTATCTCTCTCGCTCTCTCTCTCTCTCTCTCTCTCTCTCTCTCTCTCTC
>NC_068990.1:56385322-56387532 GCF_001194135.2 Octopus bimaculoides | reverse complement strand
ATATATATATATATATATATATATATATTGTATGTATGTATATATACAAAGAGACAGACAGACAGACAGACAGATTGAAAGGTAGATAGATAGATAGATAGATAGATAGATAGATAGATAGATAGATATGTGTGCGTGTGTCTTTCTGCATGTGTTTGTTCTCCCACCTCGCATCCCACCGCCAGACAACTTGCCTTGGTGAGTTTACATCACTGTAACTTAGTGGTTCGGCATAAGAGAGCGATAGAATAAGTAGCAGGCTTTAAAAAAGAAAAGAAATACTAATGACACTTCAAGGCAATTCCCTATCTTGACTGAAACGTGTGTAGAGATATTCATTGTCTTTTTGTTTCGTTTCTTTCTCATTTTTTGTTTCCTTTTTTTTATATCTTTGAATAAATGCTGTTATAAAATATGATGAATGGGAAAGAAGCAATCAGTTTAATTAAGTCCAAGCTCCATATACAGGATTTTCCTTTTAGTGTGTGGCATTTAATCAGCTGATTGTTCGTAAAACACTGAAAAAGACTTTTTGACGTTTAGTGATAACACGTTCAAAATGATAGCTAGTGAAAGAGCTGATTTTTTTTTCCTAATTGCTTGACGAATTTATATAATCAAAAAGAACATATGAAGTAACATGGTCATGCGGGTGAAGAAATGAATTCATAACCCAGTCTATACAAGCTTCGAATAAGTCGGTATCAGTTCTGAGTGTAAATATTGTTGTTGTTGTTGTTGTTCCCAGGCATATCTCTCATGGAGCAAAGAGACTCTGTGGCATGTAAGGAGTTGGTGGAATGATGAGGCGTGATTCATAAATCCATAGCGCCGAATATTCCACGCCACCGTTTAGTTGAGGACCACAATGCACGTTCTCACCTGCAGTCATTAATTGCATTTAATATAAGTACTGCAGGGTAGGTATAATACCCAGCATGTTACTGTATATCTGTAGGTTCTTGAAGTTGTCTCATCGGAAGAGTACAAGATGAACTCCGTTCGAACACCTCAGCAGCTACTCCTTTAAACTCATCAGTGGAGTTCTATATTCCAACACAATATTTGACTTGGCGCCACTCGAGTTTCATTTATATTTTTGCGTTTGAACTGAGTGAAAGACATAGTGGAAATTGTTTTAGTAGAGTTCCTATTTTATACGTTTTATCCCAAATGCTTTGAGCATGCTGGGGCACTGCTAGTGTTACCTTTTCAATTGTCATTCTTTTGCTATTGGCTTTTAGTGAAAAAGGGAGTCCGATGCTGCTGCCCTGTTTTGGGTTTCATGCCGTGATGAAGATTCTTACGGAAAAAAACAAACAGAAACGAGACATGCAACATAAAGAACATTTCCTTCGTCATATTACTAATTTAAAACTTATAACTGCTTTACTTCCTCTCCTATCCCTTCCTGTCTTTTGTTAGCCTTAATGATAGTCAGTTCCTTGAACTTAGATCCAGCACATTAATTCATATGAAACAAAATATGTTTATGATTTATATTTATTTTAACGGCCATACCAAGCTAATGTCATCTAGTATCGGTCTTCCGTACATTGTTTATATAAAGAATAAATTTTGTATGCGTACTTAGAGCTCAAAGAGTGGGGTAACCATGATGTCCTAGTTTTCTATATCCACGCTGATCTGTGAATATACAATTGTATAATGCGTAGCATGCATATTGGTGCACATATGCATAATAATTTACTGTTCACTGAAATCAGTATTATGTGATGAAGGCTGCGAAACGGCCGTAATACTAATAAATATATTCACCACTCATACATCCTAACATTCTGTTTTATATATGTATATATACCTACATACACACAAACGCACACACATATACATGCATATATATATGTAAATATACGTATGTATATATACCTACATATACACAAACACACACATATACATACACACAAACACACACATATACATACCTACACACACACACACACATACACATATATATATATATACACATACATACATACATATGCATACATATATGATGTATTAGTATACATATATATTATATATAAATATATATATCCTTAAAGGCATGAAACTGAGTATTAGTATTTTGGTCGATAACTGATGAAGAATTACGGTCCTTCTGTGTCTATCCTACGTGTTCGTTTTGTAGTATTTAATGTATTTTTCATTTATCATTTATTTATATATATATATATATATATATATAT
>NC_068990.1:56375256-56384976 GCF_001194135.2 Octopus bimaculoides | reverse complement strand
ACACACATATATATATATACATATATATATATACGTATATATATATACAATGTATAAATATATATCTACATTCATTCATACATACGTATATATACTTCTGTGTGTGTATGTATGTATATGTGTGTGTGCATATGCGTGTGTGTGTATGTGTGTGTGTGTGTGTGCATGTATTCCGTCGTAAAACCAATACGAACGAAAACAAGTAAAATACGACTTTGTAACTAAAGAGGTTTAACTTCTAAAAATGAAAATATGGCGGCAAATTATCAAATGTAATTGCCTGGAATATGTCACAGGGGAATTCAGAAATCCAAATTTATTCTCCCAGTAGTCTTCATCATAAAGATTTATGAAACAGGAACAAAGCCACAACTTTTGAAAGAAAGAATAGTCAGTTAAGTGAATTAACCTCACTAATTGACTGCTGTTTATTTTTGTGACCTCGAAATGATGAAAGAAAAAGTTTATATCGGTTGGATTTGAACTCAAAAGATAGGTGGTCGTAACTAAACACAAGAAGATATTTAATACGAGTTTTACTGCTTTGATAATGGTAGGTACACTGACTGAAATTTGAAAGAGGAAGTTAATCGATGCCTTCAACACCCTTGTCTGAACTGTGCTTTACTCTATTGACCTCGAAAGGATAAAGGGCAAAGCTAACTTCGACGCGATTTGAACTCGGGATCAAAAAGACTGGAAGAAATAACACAAAGTGACTATCCGATGTTTCTAACGATTCTACCAACTTGTCACTGGCGTTTTGTTGTTTTACTAATGATTGACGGTGGATACTAGTCGATTACATCGACCCCAGTGTTACACTGGTAGTTAATTTATCGACTCCGAAAGGACAGCTACAGCGGAAGTTGAACTCCGGACGTAACGCCAGACGAAATATCGCTAAGCATTTCACACAGCGTGCTAACGATTCTGCCAGCTCGCCGCCTTGATGATGATTCTGTAATTATAACATTATTAAAAAAAAGAACTACTGGAAAGCAGCAATCGGCGAATAGTAAGCACATCCGGCGAAATTTTTAGTGACATTTTGTCCCTCTTTTATGTTTTGAGCTCAACCACCACAGAGGTATTTTGCTTTTTATCCTTTCGGGATCCATAAATTAAGTACACGTTGAACACTGGAATCAATGTAATCGA
This sequence comes from Octopus bimaculoides, assembly GCF_001194135.2. Lineage (NCBI taxonomy): Eukaryota > Metazoa > Mollusca > Cephalopoda > Octopoda > Octopodidae > Octopus > Octopus bimaculoides. Next base: position 56,383,815 of record NC_068990.1, on the reverse strand, counting down.
CTTTCCAATCACTCAAGGATTATTATAAAGTGGCATGCAGGCAGAATCGTTAGCACGCTGTAAAAAATGCTTAGCGGCATTTCTTTCGACACTTTGCTTTCGGAGTTCAAATTCCGTCGAGGTCGACTTTTCCTTTCATCCTTTCGGGGTTAACAAAATAATTACCAGTTGAATACTGGGGTCGATGTAATCGACTTACCCTTTATCCCGTTATTGCTAGCCTTGTACCAAAATCTGAAAAACATTATTATTCATTTTTGAACATCTGGAATACTTAGATGTTAAATGGTCCAGGCATTTCAATCAGAAAGCTGTCAAAACAAGTTCACACAGCTTTGTTACTGCTTCTTCTCCTTCTCTTTACATAGACAAGACTTTCCTTAAAATCTTAACTCTACCAAAAAATATTGTCTTCTGTATGATCTGTAACCTTGCATGGATTCTGATTTTATTGATAGAGTCCTCCAAACCTTCCGATATTCATCCCAACTAGATCACCACTAGAATCGCTAAGACCTTCATTCCCCACAACTTTCCAGCCACTTCCTTCAGTGGCTCATACTTTTCCATCTTTTCATGCTCTTTACCTTTCACGCTACTATCTCTTGAGATAGTGATATCGATAATTTACGCCTCTTTTTCTTTCTTTAGGACAACGACAACAGTCTTCTTCCTTCAATCATTTAATGATATTGAATGGTGATATTTAAGCTTCGATTCTGCCAGCTCGCCGCATTAGGGCTCCTAGATAATGAAGTCTTATATAATAAAGTAGCTTCTTCGATAGAACACACTATAGTTAAAAAAAAAAGGCACTTTCTGTACCGAAAGAAAACAGTTTTGAAACTTCGCATATAACATTATACGAATATTACATAAAATATATGAATATTATATATTTAATATAATTATAATGTATATATGTTATAATATATGAATATTATATATTAAATATGATTATAATATATGAATATAATATATTGAATATATTATAATATATGAATATTATATACAAAATATAACTACAATATGAATATTATATATAAATTATTATACATAGATAATCTTATATATGTAGAATATTATATACGGTTGATAAAAGGAATAGCCATGAACAGAATGCTTTTGATGATAGGCTTGCTGATCAACTCGTTCAATGTTAACCCGGTACTAAGCCACTACTGGACAACAAAAGCGATAATATACAGCTAAAGAATTTTACTTTAGCCACAAATGAAATTAAGAGTTTCGTAGTGCATGGCAAACGATCTCATCAAATTCTCCCATAATATTGATAAACTATGGCTTTGACAAATAAGGGAAGCAGCTGAATCGATCTATAGAGCAAGAATCTTGAAGCTGTCAGATATTGTGTTCCTATGTGATGCTGCATAAAATGAATAAAACTGCCAAGGTCTTCCTAGATTATATTTTTATGAGTCCTCTTAGAAGTCGTTTTTGTGTTGTTTATAACTAATTATTATTCAGATATTTTCTAATATTTCCTGCTCTGTGTGTTCTCCATGGACACAAAGGTGTGTCTTCTACTAATTTCAAATTTGATTTGTCGTAATTTCCCTACTTGTACCAATGACCTTGTCCTTATTAGCAGCTGGAGTGGAAATAGAGCTTATACGTTTGGAAATGGAAATGGAGCTTATACGTTATATGTTTACTCAAGAAGTACTTTACTCAGTTTTGTAATTGAATGGCCCAAAACATAAACAATATCGGCTAGATTTTTGGCAATAACATTATATACGAAGGCATGACCACTTTTCTTCTTGGACCATAAGTGTCTCTTTAAATTAAGACCATGACGATGTGATGGCTGTTTCTTTTAAGAACTTACGAAATAAACTTCATGGCCACTCAACCTGCTAAAAATAGCTGCTAAATTTGTTTGAATATCACCTAAACATCTCAAAACAGAAAAAACGCTTCGGACAGTATAGTACCTGATGTATGTATGTATGTATGTATGTATATATGTATGTATGCATGCTATTATTCAGTTTATTTCAAATATGTATGTCATTGTTCAGTTTATTGCCACTAGAGAAAGAACCGGTTTCTAACCTAGATCCAAGGCTCCTTCATTGGAATTTCAACATTAACAATAGGGTATTTTTGTTTGTATGTATGTATGCATGTATGTATGTATGTATGTATGTATGTATTCTCATGCATATAGTTGTGTATCTAGACATGCTCATATATATTTAAATGATAAACTTCTGGAAAGTTTTACAGATTTTTACAGTTCCAGTGATGGATTGGATCTGTGGTCTTCGAATTAGCTTTCTCCTTTCTGGTTTTGAGAAGCCTAATTTCTCAAGATTGTTATTTAGGCAGTGTGTTATATATCACAGGGCTCCAATAATTACGGGTATAAACCTGACTTGTAATCTGGATAGAGTAACTGCAGACTTCTCAATAGTTCAGCATAGGTGTTCTCTTATTCACTGACCTTCAGTTTTATGTTAACATCCACTTGCCAGTTAATTTCCACACTGGGCACAGTTTCTCTTCTCTATCCCAAATCATTATATCAGATCTGTTGTGCTTACATTTTATTGAAGTCTTCACTGATACATTCCACCAGCATTCCTTTTCATTATGAGTGGCTATCGCTTCTACCATATTGTGGGTTCTTTTTCCTCCGGATTATCCTTCCGACGGATTTCATTATAGAGTGTCCTAGCTACAACATCATGTCTCATCGGCTGATACAACCATGATGACATTTTCGGACAACTGCTTATGATGTAGGTGATATCTTCAGTGTGAACTCCACAAAAAATGCATCGATTGTCACATTTTACGGCTTTTCCTGAATCTCTATCCCTTTTGTGCATCAGGTAATTGGTTGATATTTCTTTTTCCTGAATTGCAAACGCATACCCTTCAAAGAGGGAGGTAGTAATCCGGCTATTGGTCCATGATAAACTGTTTTGATGATCGATGTTACTGTCACCAGGGAGCTTTCTACTGAAATATCCATGCATAGTCTTCTGCTCATATACGCTCATCCTTTCAGCTGATGATACGTTGCGGTAGAGTCGTACAGCTTCTTTGTTCATGTATTCTAGGTTATCAGACAAAGAGTGTGCTCAAAGAGCTGCCTTCCAAGTCTTATGATGTTATCAGCCTCATGTATGCAAACTTGGTTAAGGGATGCCCTTCGACACTTGGTGGTTAGAAGATGTTGCCGAAGGGATATGATGCGACATTCGAAAGCATTTTGGATTGATTTTAAGCCTCTGCCGCCTTGTTTTCGTTTTAGGTAGAGGCGGTCTATGTATGTATGTATGTATGTATGTATGTATGTATGTATGTATGCATGTATGCATGTATGTAACTATACATGTAGATACGTGTTTATGCATTTATGTATAAATGCGTATGTGCAAAACCTACTTTATTATTATCTTATTCTTTTACTTGTTTCAGCCATTTGACTGCAGCCATGCTGGAGTACAACCTTTAGTCGAACAAATCGACCCCAGGACTTATTTTTTGTTAGCCTAGTACTTATTGTTTGTCTCTTTTGCCGAACCGCTAAGTTACGGAGATGTAAACACACCACCATCGGTTGCCAAGCGATGGTGGGTGGGGGCAAACACAGACGCATAAATATATACATACATACATACATATATATAAATATATAGGCCTTCTTTCAGTTTCCGTCTACCAAATCCACTCATAAGGCTTTGGTCGGCCCGAGGCTGTAGTAGAAGACACTTGCCCAAGGTGCCACGCAGGGACTAAATCCGGAGCTATGCGGTTAGGAAGCAAGTGTCTTACCGCACAGCCACTCCTATATGTATGTATATTTGTGTGTGTTTGTGTATTTATATACATACATATACATACATATATATACATACATGTACATACATGCATATACATACATACACACACATACACACACATACATACGCACACACAATAGTGCTGAATGAAAAGCGTTCATTTTCATCGTTCGACATTTACGTGTGTGTGTGTGTGTGTGTGTGTGTGTGTGTGTGTGTGTGTGTGTGTGAAGAGGATGATCATAGCTGGAGCACCTCTGATCATAGGTGAACTCAATCTGAAAAACATAAGGCCTGGAAAACATCAACAATAGTAACAATAAATCGAATGGATTTCATTACTGGGCCTATCAATTACATAAGAATCGTATCTAAACATAGCATATTGATTTCTTATATAGACACAACGCCACATGTTTTGGTAAAGAGTTGTAGTTGGTTTAATCGATCTGTGACACTTAAATGCCACTTATATTATCGAATCCTGAGGGCAAACTCATCTTCACAATTTTATCCGTCGCTTCCCCGGTTCTGTCACTCAGCGCTCTCGTCTTCGCAATTTAATAATGAATATGTTTTATTGGAATTTCTAAGCTTATTAATTAACATTATTATAAACTGATATTAAGGTGGCGAGCAAGGTTGCAAGCTGGCAGAATCGTTAGCATGCTGGACAAAAAGCATAGCAGATCTCGGCTGCTTTTACGTTCGGAGTTCAAATTCCGCCAAGGCCTATTTCGTCTTTCATCCTTTTTCGGTCGATAAAATAAGCACCCGTTGATGTAATCGGTTTTCCCTCTGTTCCGAGGGAAATCGGTTTTCCCTCTGCGAGCTGGCAGAATCATTAGGACACCAGACAAAAAAATGCATAACGGAGTTTCGTGTGTCTTTACGCCCGGAGTCCAAATTCAGCTGAGGTCGACTTTGCTTTTTTTTTTTCTTTCATAGTCGATAAATTAAGTACCAAAATTTCAAGATTTGTGTCTATACTCGAAAGGATTATCATAAACTTATATTAAGGTGGCGGCTGACAGACTCTTTAGCACATCTGGAAAATATTTTACAGTATTTCTTCATTACGTCATGAATTCAAATTCTGCCGAAATAAGCTTTTCCTTTCATCTTTTGGGGTCGGTAAACTGAAGTAGTAGTCAAATACTGAGATCAATGTAATCTGCTATGACCTTCCTGCCAAAATTTGAAAGGAATGTTATACATTGGGACTAACGCTTATGTCGAGCTTTGATGACCAGCTCAACGAGTCTAGTATTGAGATAAATACAATATGGGAGAAATTAATTAGAAAAGAAAGGATTTTTAATTGTCCCTCTATCACTTTCCTCCGTGATCAACTCTTACTTATTTTAATGCTTATATTCACTAGCCCGTTGACCTACGGAGGAATAGTGAATTGATTGAGTTAGTTTAATTGGTGAACGTGGGTTCAATCCCTGGGTCAGTCAATGTCTTTATGTTTATACTCTGGCTCAAGAGGAATGAGCATGCAGCATCACATGTTGGAGAATCTTTATATTAATACGCCAATGCCGAAATACGTTACGCTACCACGGGATAAATTGAAGAGAAAAGCGAAAAGTGAGAGAGAAAGAGGGAGAGAGAAAAAGTGAGGTAGAAGTGTTGACAAGAGGTAGGGGGGAAGATGATAGTTATTACGTGGTTAAAAAGTTAGTTGAAGGGAGTGATATAGAGAGAGTTAGAAATGCAATGTTTTGCAGAAGGGTAAAGTTCTGGTGGTGAGATTTAAAGAAAGGTAAATAGAGAGAGAAAGATAGAGTGAGGAGAGTAGTGACGTTGCTGCTAACTGAAGCTTTAAGCTGTCATTTGGTTAGTGGAAGTGAGAGGTGAAAAGAAAGAGAAAGAGAGAATTGATAACGACGTGAAGAAGGGAATGACATGGTTAAAAAGTTTGTAGAAGTTAAAGATAGAAAGAAAAAGGGAGAGAAAAATACACTTTGATCTGAGACAAAAAGGCTGAGGAGCGATAGAGAAAGAAATATAAAAAGTTTAGATGAAGGAAGTTTTTAACATCATATATTGAAATCAAATTTTGGCACAAGGCCAGCAAGTTCGGAGGAGGGATTAAGTCGATTGCATCGACTCCAGTATTCAACTGGTACTTATTTTATCAAGTCCTAAAGGATGAAAGGCTAAGTCGACTTCGGCAGAATTTGAACTTAGAACGTAACGGCAGAGCAGATGGCGCACAGCATTTTGTTGGACATTCTAACGATTCTTATTTCTTTATTGCCCACAAGGGGCCACACACAGAGGAGACAAACAAGGACAGACAAAGGGATTAAGTCGATTACATTGACCTCAGTGCGTAACTGGTACTTAATTTATCGACCCCGAAAGGACGAAAGGCAAAGTCGACCGCGACGGAATTTGAACTCAGAACGTAACGGCAGACGAAATACCGCTAAGCATTTCGCCCGACGTGCTAACGATTCTGCCAGCACCCTACTTATCAAACGGTTGCCAGCAAGCAGCTACAGAGAAACGAACTCCGTGATCAACTGTTACTTATTTTGTCGACACCGAAAGGATGAGAGACAACGTTGACTTGTGCAGCATTTGAACTCAGAACATAAAGAGCCGGAAGAAATGTTGCTAAGCGTTTGTACAAATGCGCTAACGCTTCTGTCTGGTTGCTGTGTTAATAATGATCCTTTCTACAAGAGACACAAGGCCTGAAAGTTTTTGGTGGAGAGAGGCGTAATCGATATCTGCTAGTTTTATCGACCTAAAAAAAGATGAGAAGCAAAGTTGAACTCGGCAGCATTCGAACTTGCAACGTAAATAACCGGAAGAAATGGCGCTTAGCTTTGTGGCCAACGCGCTAACTACTCTGTCGACCCACCCCATACTATGTGCTATTAAAATTTAGCTTTTTAAACTACACAGCCATATGTATATGTGTGTATGTATGTGTATGGATGCATGCATGTACGTATATGTTTGTGTGTGTGTGTGTGTGTGTGTGTGTGTGCGTGCGTGCGTGCGTGTGTGTGTGTGCGAGTACATTCGTGCATATACCAGATGTAAAGTTTATGTTAAAAGTTTCCCAGTGTCTTTTCCGTCTTTCTATGTCTGCTTCACTTTGTTCAGACCCAACCTTTATTTCATTCACATTCTCATACATCGCATGTATATATGCTTGTATAAAAATACAAATGTGTAATGTTTATTTGCAAATGCGTATGTTAAAAGTCTATATCGATATACATACATATGTACACATACCTGAATATATGCATACATGTATGTATGTATGTAGGTAGGTATGTATGTATTTTGTATTTTGTTTGCTTCTTTACCGCAGTCGTGTAAATATTTGAATGTTATAAACATGGAACTCAACTAATAAAATAATACTTCTCCTATTTTGGGACTTTAATTTGGCCTCTTTGGCCCCGTGCACATCTTTTGTTTGTTATGGAAGAAACTTACGGCAAATATTTACGTCTCTATAACTTTTCAGGTTTGCTCTGGCAAAGTAAATATGTTACACGCGTCATTTTCTTTTTTCTTTTTTTTTTTTTTTTGATATTGTTTGGTTCATGTAAGTGTCTATATTTATACATCACTATCCACTTGTAGACAAAAGTATAGACTCTAGTTATAAAAGTGTATAATTCTGTATTAAATTGTTGTTGTATTCATGTGTGGATATATTTGCTTGCAGAAATTTCAACGAGTCTTTTTTTTTTTATTGACCTTCGACATAGAAGTATTGGTTGGTTAATGAAAATGGCAGAAATCAAAAGTCATTTTGTGTAAATTCATTGATTTGTTGTTGGCCTGACTTTCAAGCAGCTTCAGTTTTCTTTTTGATGAAAAGCAGACAATATCTCGGCTCTATCCGTGACACACAAATGTGTCCTTTTTTATGCAATAAATGAGCAAATCTAGGAGATTATGAGAAAATATATGAGAAAAAGATTTCCCGTATTGCAATTTTCTCTTTTATTTCTTTGTTATACAGATATTTCTTCCTTTCTTCCGATAAGTCAAAGAAAATAAGAAAGAGAAAAAGTGTTAAAAAGGGCAGAAAAAAAAGGGAAGGAGTCAAAGGTCAACCACAAATCATTTATAAGTTCTTGTTATCAGTAAAGATTTAAGGTTTTCCATTGGACCAGATAGTCTCATTTATCATATAATTTTGTGCCCCTTGAATGTTTCTACTTATAGAATCTTCTCTGTATAAATTATTCTTCCTTTATTTGAATATTTGCCACAAGATAAGGCTATGAGTTTGGCAAAACGAAATGCCCCCGGACTAAATTCCTTACAGCATCCTCTGTTCTCAGTTTAAATCTCACTAAGGTCAGTATAGGTATAAAATTATCCGTTGCGGTTTCGTTCAGTGATTTACACTACCTCTATATAAGTTAGTGTTAAGATAGTCTCTTCTTCTTGGCAATCCGTCAGTTACGACGAAGAGGGTTCCAGTTGATCCGATCAACGGAACAGCCTGCCCGTGAAATTAACGTGCAAGTGGCTGAGCACACCACAGACACGTGTACCCTTAACGTAGTTCTCGGGGAGATTCAGCGTGACACAGAGTGTGACAAGACTGGCCCTTTGAAATACAGGTACAACAAAAACAGGAAGAAAGAGTGAGAGAAAGTTGTGGTGAAAAAGTACAGCAGGGTTCGCCACCATCCCCTGCCGGAGCCTCGTGGAACTTTAGGTGTTTTCGCTCAATAAACACTCACAA
>NC_068990.1:56374549-56374804 GCF_001194135.2 Octopus bimaculoides | reverse complement strand
ATAATAATAATAATAATGATAATAATAATAATAATAATAATAATGATAATAATAATAATAATAATAATAATAATAATAATATAAATAATATATATGCATATAACCATGTACATGCCTGCATATATATGTATATACACATGCATATATGGGTACAGGACGTCAAAAAACGTGAACAACATGAAAAACGAGAACATGAAAAAACAAAAACATGGAATCGTTTTATCGATTTTTCATCCTGATTGAATGGAAAATCCC
>NC_068990.1:56373502-56374539 GCF_001194135.2 Octopus bimaculoides | reverse complement strand
TTTTTTTTTTGAGAACTTAAAGCAAACATCCCATGAGTCTTAAGTAATGCTGGCATCAAGTTTGAACAAAATACGTCAAAATTGGTAAAAGTTATGGTTGAAAATGGGGTGTGGCCAATTTTAGCGGAAAATCCTATAAGGAATCAGGTTATCGATTTTTCATCCTGATTGAATGGAAAATCCCATAAGGAATCAGTTCATTGATTTTTCACCCCAAATAGGACTTAACAGAACACAACATTGCTGATTCAAAAAATCTATATTTATACTTAAAAGTTGGTTTTCACACCCAACACAGTTCTGCATAATCGCGACGGGAACGCATGGGTTGGGAGTTTGACCGGAAGAAGGGATCAAGTAGCACATGCCGGCCTTTTCGAAACCACCACCCCATCATCTAACACCCCCACCCCACCCCTTGGCCCATGGGTTGGGAGCCCTTCCGGCAAGAAAGTTCAGACTTGGCCGAACACCGGTCACGTGGAGAGAGAAGAGAGCGAAAGGTAGAGGCAGAAGGATAGAAGGGAAGGACTTCATAAGTGTTAACACTAATACTAACACAAATTAATGAAATCCAAAGTATATTAATCGATATGGAGCTAAACCGGTGTTGAATTTTACCATTAAATTGTAATCAGCAGAACTATATACGCGTTCGCCACTAGGGGTGAACAACTTGTATAGGATTTTGAGAATTATACTTTCCTTACAGTTCGTGCTGACGAGAAACAGATATTTTCGGTAAGAGAATATTAATTTCAAAACTAGTACATGAATAATTTTTATTTATGTCATTTTCACTATCTTGCCCGCATACGGTTTGGTATTTCGCTGAATTTCATTTGAGAACTATTAGGTTTTAGTAGACACATTACATGTGATCTTCTTCTAGCACATAAACAGACCACCTAGTGGCCGTCGTTATATATATACATATACATTAATCCCTTGAGATCTCAGATATTTTTTCTGAATCTCTCTGATTCTTTTAATGTGCTTGCTTCCTGGTGATAAATCGATATTAATTAATTAATATA
>NC_068990.1:56365001-56373076 GCF_001194135.2 Octopus bimaculoides | reverse complement strand
ATATATATATATATATATATATATATATATACATATATACCCACAACGACCTGTTTGTTTCAGTTACCGTCAACTAGCTCCACTCACAAGGCTTGGGCCAGCCCGGGACACTTATCTAAGATGCCCTGCGGAGAGACTGAACCGAAGACCACATGTTCGGGAAGCAAGATTTCTACCACACAGCCACGCCTGCTTCGTTAAAAAAAATCATGAATTTGCCAACAATGAAAGAAGTCATGGTATGTGTTCGGTGCGGCAAGTACTTATTGCTGCTCTCGTTATCACACTCAACAATATTTTCTTAATTAACAAAAGAAAGCAATAACATAGAAAACAAAAGAAACCAATTATAATTTCTTAATGATTATTGATTAAGGAGAAATACATGAGTGGAATTATTGGAATTGGGAGGCCATGTTCCACTCAAGTATTGCATTCCTCACCACAAGAAGGAATAAGATACAACTGGAATAATTAGTCATACAGGTGAAGTTCTGAAGCTATATTCACTAATTCTGGTTTGAAATTAAATGTTAAGAGAATAAAATATTGGAAGTGTTCATCGTCTTCCAGCTTATGTGTAAGTGAGTTTGCGTCTATGTTTGTGTGTGTGCTTATTTGTCTGTGGTTGTGTATAATGACACACAGACAAACAAGCAGAATGAGAAATAAGTTGCCAATGAATACATTACTTTTAAGTTAAAGAAAACAATTTCGTTATGACATATTGATTAAAAAAGTTTGCACAAAGTCTGTAATTTCTGGGGCGGGGTTAAGTTGATTACATCGATCCCAGTACACAACTGGCACTTATTTTATCGATCCTGAGAAGATGAAGGACAAAGTCGACCTCAACGCAATTTGAACTCAGAAACGTGGTAACGATTTTTCTAGCTCACGGCCCTAATTTCAATGACATATTAAAACGGCTGATTAGAAGAATTGCTAGAGTATTGGACACAATATCTTGAGATATTTAGTTACGTCTCTTTAAGTTCCGAGTTCAAACGCTATCGACATCAACATTGCATTTCTTCGTTTCGAGATGCGTGAAGATAAAGTACTAGTCAAAAATTGGCGTTGCTCTTATCAGCTGTACCAGCTTCCTGACAAAAGTGGATGGCCTTATATTTATCTTAGAAGTCAGTATAATTCACATGTGGCGAACGCCAAAGAAAAGCAACAAGAAAGAGTATATCTTATAATGCTAGTAAACATACAACTACCAGAGCAACCAGGGGGCAGATTATTAACATTGCCAGAGACTCAGTGTATATTTTGGTTCTTCGCATTTTGAGCTACATTTTGAGTGTTTTTACTGTTCACTGTTGCAGAAATTTAGACTAGATCTTCATTTTGAGGATAGCTTCTTCCCAACAGTTTCTGAGGTTCTGAAAAAAATTGAGGCATACAAGCGATATCCTCTCTTTACGAAATAGTAAAGGATAATGGGACAATTGTTTGTTTAATTTCTTAAAGATATAATACGTCGGAATGTTGAAGCCATAAGAGATGGTTGATTTTTAGTGATTACAAAATTTATAGTCAACTGGACTTGATTGATTGAAGACATCCTTGTGCAACAGCGATTTTAGAACCTAACCATCATTCGGTGTATTTTATTTACTTTTGTTATGTTTTTTTTAATACTAAACTACTAACGCTCTATGAAGAAAAAGGGAAAAGAAAATGAAAAGCACACATTCCATGAATGTCATCCAGGTTATTATTTTCCAACTATAAAATATTTTAATATTTAATCTAATGCGAATGATTTCTAATAGGAACGAAATAGTACTGTATATGATTACCTGTGACAAGAAATTTTATGATTTTCGTAATGGGAAACCAAGAATAAATTTGAATATGTATATTCTATGAAAATCTTCTTTCTTGTTCCTCGATTTCAAATTCAATTTACTAAACCCTCTAAATATTATGTAGAAATGATTATTTTCCTTGCCCTAACTGGCTATCAGGGAACACCACGAGTTTATTGAATATTACTTGCCTTGTTATAAATAAATGAGAAATCAGCATTTAAATTATAAATAGATCGATATAACTTGAATCTGTCACGAAATTCGTTTTCGCACAAGCGACATAACATCTCTATGCATAATTGAATTTTACCAAGATTTTTTGAGGGAAAAATCAGCACATGACTTGCATTATGCAATAAGGACAATGCAGTATCTTCGAGCGCATTGTGAAATATTACATAGCAATAAATGCAACCTAAAAGCTTTATTCATGATCTTTTAATCCTATGAAATCATTATTCCTACTGTTAACATAATCATCTTCGTCAGCATCAAGACTATTATTCCTTTTAAACCATAAATCATCCTTAACACATAAATTGCTCTCAAGGGTATTAATTATGCCACGTTTTTTTAAAACTACTCTACAACTAAATGTTATTTAATTGCTTAGCGTGGCATTTTAAACTATTCACACACATATAAAATGGCAGTTTCCTTCCTTTCTCCTAAAGCCGTCTTTTCAAATTCTGTAACCTGCTCCTTCATGAAACGTTTACAGGACATATTAATAGAGACGTTGGAAGGTTGTATTTGATTAGTTAGTTTTTATGAGTAAAACAAAAGTTGCTCAACTTCCAGGGAGCTCAGAGATCAATAAAACAGCTCCTTTTACAGCTCGTCCATAGATCTGCGGTATTGTCGCATCTTTTATCGATTCAAGCCCTTTGAATTAATTTCAATATAAATTTAGCAAGCAATCTTCTATAAATAAAAAAGAGGTGAAAGTATTGTTCCTGGTCACAAATTTCATTTATAATTAATTTTGTGTCTATAGATGTTAGTTTATTGTTTAATTAAGGCTATATTAAATGATATATCGATTACGTCATATATTCTTTCCGCTTGAGAATGTTCATAATAATATTGTTTCACTCGTTTACTTTCAATCATTTAAAACATTAATAAATCTGATAATTGTGAACTTCGGTTTCACTGCATGGACTGCGTTGAGTTTCTAGTAAAGACATCTAAGACTGTCGATGAATAAATAGATATAACATTTATGCCTTAACTCAAGATATTTTTGTAGTGTGGGTGGTTTTTAATGTTGGCGCAAAGTCACAAATTTTGGGCGTGGATATAGTTGATTAAATCGATATCAGCTTAAAAGATGCTTTATTTTATCCCCCCATGAAGGTTAAAGGGTAAAGTTCAACTGAATGCGATTTGAACTCAGAATTATAGGACCGTGTCTAAATACCGCAAGGCTCTACGGATTCTGTGAATCCATTGACCTTTGGTTTAACTTCTCATGTTTATAATTCAAAATAGTTTTCATACTCCATTTCCCGAAATATGACCGCTTTTCCCAGTGTCCACCACAATAAAAATATAAGAATCTACTAGTTGTTTTCATGACTAGTCATTTTAGTACTATTAATTAAGTGAAGAAAAGAAAAACAATTATACAGATATAAAACTGCGCAATCCCCTATATTTTGGCATACAAGTCAAATTTTTCTGACCAAAATTTACAACCAAAGTAAGTGTGTCGGCTCACACACCAAGACGACTCTGGGGACCAGATATTCCGCGTGAAATGCAGCAAAATTTGAAAAGATAGTAACGACATTTGAATGTTTACACTACATGCTTACACAGTTTATTACGTCAACTTTTGTGCTGGAATATACAGTAGTCTCGAACGGTGTGAAAAGAGGAAAAAATTATCTAAAGGAGAAATATGAGTAGGTGGAACTAGGAACATGAGAAAATTCGAAATATTTTGGTTAATGTTTGAGATGGGAATTTTAATACAATAAAATTGGTTTGACCTGAAGCTGGTCTGTTCGAGAAAGCATCAGTAGTAGATAGGTGAGATGATTAGTCAAGGATAACAGCTACTTTGAGACGTGTGTTCAAAGCTGCTCCTTCAGGTGCAGTAATAAGAAAAGTAAAGATTTTACTGTGATCTTTTATCACTTTCTATAACATTTTAAATGCATTAATTAAGACCTAAATTATAACCTCAAGCATTTTAATTATTTGGAAATGAGTTAATGAATCAGTTGTGGATATTAAATCTGCAATAAGTACACTTCAATGCAAGTTTGATTTTGACAACTGTCATATGCAACAAATCTTGAAGTTGTAGTGAATGCTATTCTAATCTCATTCTTGATTGATTACATTCTTCCAAGAAGATTTCATCCTCCCAGATACTTTGTTAGTAATTGAGAAATTGCATTCTCTTGATAAATTTATATGAATGTCTTTTAATCTGGATTTTAGCTTTTAAATAACAACTTTGAACTACAAATGTTGTAAGAGACACAGCTAACGGCACATTGTCTGTGTCACTTCGTCTGTGACTGTGTCGGTGGCTCTTTGTCGTGTCCATGACCAAACACTTAATTTCTGCAGAACTAACTAGCTTTATCTAACTGCAAAATAGAAGACTGAAGACTGTGTATATAAATCGATAGATCGTCGGACAAAATGTTTTTATCTTTGCCGATAGTTTGCCTTCTGGGTTCAAATTCTACTAAGATCAACTTTGCCTTTCATTTTCCAAGTCGAATAAATAAAGCATCAGTTACATAATAAAGTCGATTTAATTGATAAATTTCAAACCACAAAGTGGTAAACTCTTGCCTATTTTAGAAATGGCAGCTAAGGAGTGTTCTCTTAGCTTACTCAAAATTTTCTATAAAGATAACTTCTTTAGAAAAGAAAATATTAAAAATAATACGAAACACGAAAAAGAAAAAAAATAGAGAGCTGAAGTGAAGGAAACGAGAAGGGAAAGAAAAAGAATGAAGAAATGAAGAGAAGATGCATAAAAAATTAACTGAGAAGGAAAAAGACAAAGAGAAAGATCTGAATAAAAAGGAACGGAAAGATGAAGAAGAAATATAACAAAGATGAGACACAGAAGAAAGAGAGAAAGAAAGAAAGAAAGAAAGAAAGAAAGAAAGAAAGAAAAGAAATAACAGAAAAATTTGGAGACGACGACGACGACGACGACGAGGAGGAGGAGGAGGTTAGATATTCTTAGAGAACTAAAAGCGAAAAATATTATGCAATAGAGAAAAGATTCTAATTCCCAGATATATTCTTTTTCATTGTTCTTATGGCTCTATTGTTTTGAAAATTGCAGTAAAGATGTCAGAGGTGCTTCCAATGCCCTACTGATATAGTAGTAAGTGTCAGTTTAAGTTTAAGACAGTGAGCAGAAGGTAAACAAAGATATCCAGTTGAAATTGCTAGGGTTTCTATGATCTCTACTGTTGCTAATATTTATTTTACACTTTGAATATTTGAGCAAACAACATTATTTACTGGTGCTCTTTTTCCCCTGACGTTTCTCTGCGGTTTCACTATTTGTCTTTATGCTCAATATCAAAAAGGGTATTTTCGCAGTTGAGATAAGTTAGCCATTTATTCGTGATTTCCACTCATCTACCCAACCCCATTTTTTTATTGTTTTTGTTTTTATCTTTTAGAAACCCCTCCATGCTATCACTGGAAATATCGGAATTAGCTAATAATATCTGCAGTACTTAATCACTGTATCATCTCTTGTGTCATTTGTCTGTTTCAAACAAAGGAAAATCTTACGAAGACACTCGTAAAATAAATAACACTTTGATAGATGCAGTCTTCTTGAAAACGATTCTTCAAACAGCAAATAGATAAGTACGTAGGTCATTACACTCACGGACACTGACAAACACACACGTGGACACACATGCACACATCGTGGCATTCTGTCGGTTTCGACGACAAGGGTTCCAGTTGATCCGATCAACGGAACAGTCTGCTCGTGAAATTAACGTGCAAATGACTGAGCACTCCACAGACACCGGTACCTTTAAGGTAGTTCTCGGTGAGATTCAGCGTGACACAGAGTGTGACAAGGCTGGCCCTTTGAAATACAGGTACAACAGAAACAGGAAGAAAGAATGAGAGAAAATTGTGGTGAAATAATACAGCAGGGTTCGCCACCATCCCCTGTCGGAGCCTCGTAGAGCTTTTTAGGTGTTTTTGCTCAATAAACACTCACAACGCTCGGTCTGGAAATCGAAACCGTGATCCTACGACCGCGAGTCCGCTGCCCCAACCACTGGGCCATTGCACCTCCTCACATGCACACATACACGCTAACACTCATACATATAAAATAACCGATTGTATTTAAGTGTCATGATTTTACGAATCTGTGTGCGTGTGTAACCTGCATGATTTATACTTCATAAAAGAATTAACTTAATTTTAGATACAGAATCTTATAACACACTGTCATTCTTTATTTTCTTAATTCAGATTTTCTTATAATCATAATTATCTAAATTCATTGATCTGATGGCTTCGCGCACATTTAAACGTTCCCAAAATCTAATACAGAATAATCACTAGCACAAAACTGAATGATCATTCCAGCACGAAAACTTGTCTTTGTGCTTGTCCTTCTCCCTAAGAATCCGATAGAATAAGAACCAGACTTTAAAAATCATCAGTATTGGGGTCGATCCTCTCGACTAAACCCTTCAAAATGGTACCCTAGTATGGCCACAGTTCAATGAAAGAAACAAGTAAAAGATAAAAGCCAAACGTTGGGGCATGATGTTACGTAACCCAAGTTCTACCCTGATCAAGCAATTAGGAGGTTGTTCTAAGGACTTAATGGAAATCACCAGACCTCTGCCTCCAAATATAATAGAGGGATGAGGTTATGTGGCCTTGAAGCATCTTTTAGTGAAAGCGTGTGGCTTAGTGTATTCGGCTCACGATCGTAAGGTCGTGAGTTAGATTCCTGGTGACCCGTTGTGTCCTTCAAGAAGACACTGTATTTCAAGTTGCTCCAGTCCACTTAACCAGTAAAACTGAGCAGTACCTGTATTTCTGCGTCGCATTCCGTGTCCCGCTGAATCTCGCGTGTCTGTGAAATGCTCAGCCACTTACACGTTAATTACACAAGCAGGTTGTTCCGCTTGACCGGATCAACTGGAACACTGGTAAGGATCTTTTTAAAAACATTTGAAAAGCAAGTGAAAGAAATTAGCTCCGACCAGACACCAGCACTCATGTGAAAGTGCTATGGAGGTGCGTGGCTAAGTGATTAGGGTGTTGGGCTCATGATCGTAATATTGTGGTTTCGATCCCTAAATTGTGTGACACGTCGCGTTTTTGAGCAAGACGCTTCCTTTCACATTACTCCAGTCCACTCAGCTAGCAAAATTTAGTAATCCTGCGATGGACTGGCATCCCGTCACGGGAGGAATATATACGCCATGGAATCCGGGCAAAGCGGCCTTTATGAGTCAGCATGACAGGAAAAGGTAACCTTTATTTTATCTTTACTGCCTCACGATCTGGTAGATATAGCAGACAAATCTATTTTATATCACACCTTAACGTAATGAAGGACAGATCGGAAATAGTCATAGCTATGCAAAATGACAGGGACGTGTGTGATCATAGTTCCCATCGATCAGAGCTGGCTTCGGTTGAATAACAACTGATTTTGGACCTGGAACCTTTAGCATTGTTGTTCAGTATTAAAGTCTAAATAGTTTGTGGGTACACGTACAAACAGGTACGAATACACATATGTATGTATGCATGTATATACGTGCCTGTATAAGTGTATGAATATACTGTACCGGTACCTTATATACACACAAATGTGTATATGTGCTTGTCCGGCCTTACAATGGTAACCTAGGCGCAGGAGTAGCTGTGTGGTAAGTAGCAGCTTACCGGAAGGACATGTTTTTTTTTTTGTCGCTCCGCTGAATGCCAGCGTCGTGAATTTTGACGTGCAACTACAGGTAAGACTTTTTTGTTTTTGGGGATTTAGTGGGGGTTTGTTGCTCGTGTTTATTTATATTTATGTCGAGCAAGGAGTCTCCACTGAATTCCACGCATTTGTCTGCCTGTGGGTGTGCTTAATGTCTCACTTAGCGGTGAGAAGAGTGTTTTGGAGGTAATACGCCTCCAAAAATTGTGAACTTAGTTTCTAAAGGTTTGTTGGTTTCAAGCCGTGAATTGAGAACTACAAATGAATATTGTGAACTTTGTTTAAAA
>NC_068990.1:56359831-56362190 GCF_001194135.2 Octopus bimaculoides | reverse complement strand
ATATATATATATATATACTTGTGTATATAAGATTGACCAGTAACCGGTCTGTCAATATGCTAGAAGAAGCTCACTTAAAAAATTCTCAAATAAGGATTCAGCGGAGCAAAAACAAGCGGGTGATATTAATTAATATCGAATTTTCACCATATTATGTTAATTAACCATAATCACATTTCTCAAAGTTGGTAAATTCAAAGCAGAGATTATTTTCTGCAGAGATATTTCCGGATTCAGCGCGCCAAAACTAAGACTTTTGAATTTTAATCTTTATAATGGATAGAATCACGTGCACGTTTTCACTGGTTGAAGACAACTAGCACGAGATTCTGTTCGATTATAATAATATCGGCAATTTGTACTGATGATAAATAGATACTTTAATTTGGAAGTATTGATTTTGAAACTATAGTCTGTAAATAACCGAGGTATGTATAATTTTCACTGGTCTCGCCCGTCTGTTTTTTCTCCGCTGAATCCTTATTTGAGAATTTTTTAAGTGAGCTTCTTCTAGCATATTGACAGACCGGTTTCTGGTCAATCTTATATGCACAAGTACTATAATCTTTTTAGGATCACGAAAATTTTTTTTCCTGAACCTTCTGATTCTTTTAATGTGCTAGCTTCCTGGTATTAAATTGATATTAATTAATATCGAATTTTCAACATATATATATATATATATATATATATATATATATATATACATATATATATATATATGTAAAATGCACCCCCACCACACACACACATATATATATATAGGATTACATATTTTATGCACTTATTTATGTGTATTTATGTGTGTGTGTGTATATATATATGTATATATGCAAGAATGATACATACACATACACACACACACACACACACACACACATATCGATATAAGAACGCTCACGCGCAAATACATATAATTTATATACGTATGTATACATCTATGTATGCGTATATATGTATTTGCATAACTTCACGAATATGTTTATACATATCAATATTTATACAGTCACACAGACATCATATAAAGACATACATGCACATACACATACACATACACGCACATGCACATACACATACACGCACATGCACATACACATACACGCACATGCACATACACGCACACCATATTTCATTGTATCCGATCGTAGATAGATAGGTAAGACAAACGGTGTTATTGTTCAATAGCGAACACAGAAAGCATAAAGAAACACCCCCACCATTCTTCACCACCGCCACCAACCTTCCCACTACCGTCACGAGTAAAAATCGAAACACGAGCCAACATAGAAAACACGCACACACACACAAAACACACTCACATTTCGATCTTAATGGAAGCATAAAAGACTACA
Organism: Octopus bimaculoides; assembly: GCF_001194135.2. Lineage (NCBI taxonomy): Eukaryota > Metazoa > Mollusca > Cephalopoda > Octopoda > Octopodidae > Octopus > Octopus bimaculoides. Next base: position 56,360,838 of record NC_068990.1, on the reverse strand, counting down.
AAGAAACAATGCAGAACATGTCACCAGTTTGTCAACAAAACATAAAGAGACTCCTTATTAAAAGTAGTTGTATGCTAAAGAATCTTTATGTAAGTGCGTTGACATAATATTTCGATCAATTACTAAGCCATGTTTTCTATGTATTTTCTCTTACCATAAAGACAAAGAAAGCAAACAAACAGCGTCTGTTTAAATAGACCTTTTAGCTGACAGTAAGAAATAAAACTGATTTTATTGTTCTACCGTCAGCAATTTCAATTTATTTATTCTAGTTAGACATTATATTTTTTATTTGTTCTACTATTATTATTATTATTATTATTATTATTATTATTATTATTATTATTATTATTATTTATGTATTTGTTTATTTTTTTTTAATTCTCATTTCATGAGCGATGTGTGGAGGGCAGGGAAGTTTTCCGCACTTGAGCGTGGTGAGTAAAATGCCAATTGAAAGTTTGCATTTGGTGGGAGTGATAGCTGCTGCTGCTGTTGTTGTTGTTACTCTTGTTATTGTTATTGTTGTTGTTGTTGTTGTTGTTTCCACACTGTTCGGCCTTGTTAAAATGGGTTCTAGCCGTGACCATTTCGTCTTCTTTCATATATATTTGGCTCTACACTGGGCAATGCCTTTTCCTTTATCTCGTATTCAAATGGTAGGGAATGCATGTTGAGGGAGAATTTGTTGCTATTTCTAGCTAATGAGTTGATTTCATGTAGATGTTCTCGTTAGTTGACAATCGACCGAGGTTGTTATTGTTGTTGTTTTCCTCCATGTTACAATGAGTGATTAAGTTTCACCTGTAGTTAAAATTATTTGTGTGTGTGTGTGTGTGTGTGTGTGTGTGTGTGTGTGTGTGTGTGTGTGTGTGTGTGTGAGTTTGTCTGTCTGTGTCAGTTTGTGTCCAGTATGGCTCTCTTTTTCTCTCTCTCACTCTCTATCTAGCGATTTATCTATTTATTTATCTATCTATCTATCTATCTATCTATCTATCGATCGATCG
>NC_068990.1:56357206-56359470 GCF_001194135.2 Octopus bimaculoides | reverse complement strand
TATATATATATATATATATCGTGATTTCTTCGTTTTTGAATTGGTTTCCAAGATTCGTGATGGGAATTTTTTATTTTCCTTGAGCAAACCTGTTGCACATCAGTATATAGATTTTACGCTATCTGTATATACTTTAGATATATATAGAGAGTTTACGCTATTTGTATAAAATTCAGATATATGCAGATTTTACGCTATCTGTATATACCTTGAATTCATTTCCTGGCTAAATCAAGTATATGGTACCGATGAGCGAAAATAACTGCAAAATATCGATATATTTGGTTCTCGTTAACCTCTGGATCGATTCGTTTCGCCTGGCTTTGAACGCTCTACGTCTTTAAAGGAACTTTCTAGGGACGAAATATCTCAGTCTGAAAGCGTTTAGCAACAAATCTACATTTCTTATGTGACGTTGATAATATTTCGTGATTAGTATGAATTTGGGTCTGCAGTTTATATTTGGCCTGAGCCTATTACTAGCTATGCATGAGTATGCTTACAACCATTTGGATTAAACTCTGAAGAGTTCATTGCTATAGGGATAGACATAATGCGTGTGCCGACATGATGCGAACCTTCAAACTTTCGACCGGTAGATAAATGAGAAAACAAATAAATTTCTTACTTGAAGAAGAGATAAATCTGACACTAGAATTAAATTTACGGACTTGTATTTCTTATAACCGCCAACTACAGAAAGTATGATAGGTTTTTATATTGATTGGTACACACTTAGTGAAAATATAGTCTTTCTTTTTACAATTCCTTAGAGAATAACATTCTTTAAAATAGTTGTTGTAGTCGTCGTCGTCGTCGTCGTCGTTGTTGTTGTTGTGTAACCCATATCGTCTCTGCTCAAGCATACTTATGATATGGATGTAACCAATCAAATCCTGCCCTAAAATTGGTTTCTTACATTGGGACGAGGCTTCAAATTTATATGAGTTGCGAAATAAGTGTTAGCGACATTAATAACTTTTTCAATATTATTTATTACCTAAGTGAAATGATACAGTTATAACTCAGAATTGAAATCAATTTATGGACTCGTCTATCGTGGAGTTTATTTCTAGCCTTACAGTTCTCGATTGTATTAGCCCTAACATTAATAACTACTTAACGTAATGGCAAACCGATTCGTTATCAGCAACACAGGGAGTTACCCATGACTTGTAACAGAGTCTTATCCCATTCAACACGTACGTTTGCTTATTAGTGGTTATGTTGTTTGTATTCAGTGGTCACCTTGTTGAGTACTATCAAACATAAATGAAAGAGAATGAGTAAAAAATCCTATCTCCTTCAAATTTTCTTTTCACAGTTTTTAACTTATTCTGACAATTGTTCACAGGCATGGATGTGTGATAAGAAGCTTGCTTCCCAGCCACATGGTTCCGAGTTCAGTCCCACTGCGTGACACCTTTAACAAGTGTCTGCTACTATAGCCTCGGGCCGACAAAGTCTTGGGAATGGATTTGTTAGACGGAAACTGATAGAAGCCCGTCGTATATATATAACGCTTAGTTTAGAAGAGGGGCAGCTAATGAAGGAAATGTTCTCTATGTGGCCTGTTTGTTTTCTGTACTCTGTTTATGTTCTGTTTTTCATTTTGTCCACGTTTTTTTGTGACGTCCTGTACCCAGATATGCATCTATATATACATGTAGATGTGGGTATGTACATACATGTACGTATATATGCATATACTCACATATTATTTGTATTATTATTATATATATATATATAAATATCTATATGTATGTATGTATGTATGTATGTATGTATGTATGTATGTATGTGTGTGTGTGTCTTTGCGTCTGTGTTTGTCGCTCTCATCATCGCTTGAAAACCGATGTTAGTGTGATTGTATCCCCATAAATTAGCGGCTTGACAAAAGAAATCGATAGAATAAGTACTAGGCTTACAAAGATTAAGGCCTGGCGTCAAATTATTCGATTTAAACCCTTTACGACAGTTTTCCAGCATGCCTGCAGCCAAATGACTGTAACGTGTAAAAGGATAAAAGACTAAAAGAACGGTTAAAAGTCCGAGGTCTGAGGTTCTTCAGATTAAATTCCTCTAATTTGGCTAATATTTTCGTGGTTTCTTCGTATCCCTCTACTGTAATGATTTTTGAAATGGTGCAACATGGTACGCTAACGCAGTGAGAGTCTTACACACACACACGCACACACACACACACACATATATATATATATATATATAATGTGTGTGCATGTATATATCTATGTATATATATA
>NC_068990.1:56352331-56356822 GCF_001194135.2 Octopus bimaculoides | reverse complement strand
TATATATACACAGTGAAATGTAAATCTAAACAGTGAAGTGTAATATATATCGTGAAATGTGAAATATATATCGTGAAAATATGAGGCGTATATATCGTGAAATATGAATATACAACGTGAAATGTGAAGTCTATCGTCTGGTACATCTAATCTATCTCTCTCATTAGCACCAGCACTATGCTTTGGGAATGATTCGACAACCATTTTGATTTGCATCCAAAGCAGTGTTATTTTATTTCTTGTGGTGGGCTGTTGTTTTTATTATTTTAGTTTAGCAGATAATGGGATTCGATCACGCAGATAACTCACTATCAAATGGAATATTTTAAAAGAATTAATGTCGGAATACGTAACAGATAAATCTCCAGAAATTGATGAAGCGTAACTGTACAGTATGGCCGTTCTATAATTTGAAGATAAATTAGTTTATTTTGGCATCATCAATATAGAAAATTCTACAGAAATTCCCGAACCAACAAGTAAGAGTTTACATGGTCGCTCTAACTGCTAAAAATAGCTGCCAGCTATTCTTTAAACTGTACTCAACTAGCTTAAAAGAAGATATATTGAATAATGTAGATTTTTCGTGGTAGTTGGGTGCTCTGAGATTTGGAAAATGTAGTGGAATTAAGAAGATTGTAAATATTTAAAAACTTGTCGAACATCATAGCGAAGAGCGATGCATATGTCATTAATACATTTTTAATCATTTATCTTTTACTTGTTTCTATCATTAGACTACGACCATGCTGGGGCACCGCCTTGAAGAATTTTAGTCGAACGAGTCGCCCCAGGTACTTATTATTTATTTTAAAACCTAGTCCTTATTCTATCGGTTTATTTTGCTGAACCGATAGGTTACGGGGATGTAAACACACCAACGCCGGTTGTCACGCCGTGATGGGCAAGACACACACATGCACACACACATACATACATACATACATACTTATGTGTATATATATATACTTGTATATAAGTAAAAACAAACTAACGTTTGTTTTCTATAAGCGTCGAAATGTGTATTGTAAGATACAAATAAGATGATGATATATTGTCGAACGCAGAGACGCCGTTAGAACAGCAGAAATATTGGGTAAATAACCCTTACAAAGCGGAAAAATTCGGTCCATGGCTGGTTGTTGACAAATTTTTCCGCTTTGTAAGGGAAATTTACCCAATATTTCTTCTGTTCTAACGTTTTCTCTGCGTTCAAAAATAAATTATCATCTTATTTGTATCTCATAAACTGAAAGAAGTCTGTGATATCACAGACTTCTTTCAGTTTCTGTTGCCCAAATCCACTCACAATGCATTGGTCAGCTCGGAACTATAATAGAAGACACTTGCCTAAGGTACCATGCAGCGTGATTGAGCCCAGAACCATGTGGTTGGGAAGCAAACCTTTTATCCTACAGCCACACCTAGACGGAAAATAATATTTCCCCAAAATTTTGGCGAAGACCTTGGAATTTGACCACTTGAGAACTAATAGTGAAGGGGGGGGGGAAATTCCTGGAAAGGAATAATTTAAAAAACTGATCATCTCTTGAAAGGTAAACGACAACAATCTATTTGTTCGAACTTACCTTTGATATACACGTTTCTAGGTATGTACGTCAGTGAGTGTGTTCGTGGGTATATGTAAATTAGGTTTCATAGTTCAACGTAGTAGTAGTAGTAGTAGTAGTAGTAGTAGTAGTAGTAGTAGTAGTAGTAGTAGTAGTAGTAGCAGTAGCATTCTTTAGTTTCCTTGGTCCCGATCAGGCAGATTTGAGCAACAGCAAGCATTCCTGCTTCGGGCGCTATACTTATGGATTCAACCTGGTATAATGTACGTTGAGGGAGATTTGACTGTTATTGCTGCAGTTATAAAACCTCCAGATGCACAATTTCTGTGTTTTATGCCGGAAGACATGCTTTATACCTTCTATAAGTTTAAACTGTCTATGAATCCAGGGTACAACGATGAAGATAATAATCCTTTCGACAATAGGTACAAGTCCTGAAATTTTGGGCAGAGGAGACTAGTCGATTACATCGACCTCAGTATTTAATTGGTACTTATTTCATCACTCTCGAAAGGATGAAAGGCAAAGTCGACCTCGGCGAAATTTGAGCCCAAAACGTAAAGACGGAAAAAATGCTGCTATGCGTTTTGTCCGTTGTCGTAACGATTCTGCCAGCTCGTCACTTTAACGATAAGGAAAATAATGGTTTCATATTTTTACATAGGGCCAGAAATTTTGAGGTGGGTAGATGAGTGAATTAGATCGATCTCAGTGTTCAACTGGTGCTTATTTCATCAATCCCGTAAGGATGAAAAGCAAAGTCGACCTCGTCGGATTTTGAGCCAAAAACGTAAAGATGGAAGAAATACTGCTGAGTATTTCGTTCGGTGCCGTAACGATTCTTTTCAGATCGCCTCCTTAACGATAAAGAAAATAATGAAATTCCGAAATTTACAAAACAAAGTTGAGGAAAGCTTTAGAAATCTACCTTAAAATATTCCTTACATTATATTTTAGAGAAGGCTTTTTCACTGCTTGCATAGAAATTAAATGCATTCACACACAGACATACGCATCCACATACAACTACATGCATACATGTTTTTAAATAAATGCATACAATATATAAATATGTGTTTGCTCACACAGAGATATCGTGACACTCTGTCGGTTACGACGACGGGGAGGGTTCCAATTGATCCGATCAACGGAACAGCTTGCTCGTGAAATTAACGTGCACGTGGCTGAGCACTCCACAGACTCGTGTACCTTTAACGTAGTTCTCGGGGAGATTCAGCGTGACACAGAGTGTGACAAAGCTGGCCCTTTGAAATACAGGTACAACAGAAACAGGATGAAAGATGGAGAAAAAGTTGTGGTGAAAGTGTACAGCAGGGTTTGCTACCACCACCCGCCGGAGCCTCGTGAAGCGTTAGGTGTTTTCGCTCAATAAAGTACGGAATCTACGTCTCCATGCTTTCCATTTGTAAATACAAAATACGAACTCCTATTGGAATTTACATACCACGGACAAGAAGCATTTCTACCACTTTTACACACCACTTTCCTTGGATAATGGAACTGCCACTATAACATCTTTATATATTTTTATTTTTATTTCTATTTCTACTTTCATTCTCCTATTTCCCTCTGTACTCCCTATTTCCTCCTTTTCCAAACTAACTCCTTATATTGAACTCTACTATTTCCCTCTATTTAACCATCTCACATCGTCTCTGATTATGGGATATCCCTAATATCCCTGAAACAGTAAGACTAACGTTCTCTTTAAGAAAATTCCACACAGCCTTGGCTTTGTTGTCTCATTTTATTTAACAAATACATATTCATACAAGACCCGCATTAGACTCCTCACTCGTATTATTATCGGACCGAGAGTATAACTACGGTCCTTCCATAGCATTTACATAGCGTTACCTACCACCTTGGGTCTCTTGGATACCAATACTGCTCACATGTGTGTGTGTGTTTATATATATATATATATATATATACATACACACATAATTACATATGTTTGTAAACATATATATATATATATATATATATATATATATATATATATATATATATATATATATATATATATATATATATATATATATATATATATATATATGTACTTAGAGAGAAATGCTAGCGGGAGACAGACTGCGAAAGAGACAGAAGTAATTTTATAGACAAATACAAACAGATATTATTTCTAAAGCGAACACTAGAATGTCTTTTGCATGGACTAACTAAAAATGACATCGATTCATAATGAAACATCTATCCACACATATATATTTCTATTGATATTACATGTACCGTGCCTCCACCTGAATTTATTTAATCATGACTTGAATAAGTTATAACATTATAGTGTCTAATGAAAAAGATCAATTTCAGAAGACTCATCTCTCTAACCGTTTCCTTCCGCTACGAGAGATGGTCAGTATTTTGCAAAAGATGCGATGACAATCAACTTGGTCATTGACTTAAATCTCTGCAATTGTTTGGGAAGCAAATAAGAATTTTAAATTTCCTGTACTTGAAAAATGACGTTATAGCGAAATATACATGCATTCTTGTGGATAGCCTATTAGAAAAGCTACTTCCTTAATCACTGATGATGCATTTAATCCCTGATATATATATATATGTATGTATGTATGTATGTATGTATGTATGTATGTATGTGTGCGTGCGTGTGCGTGTGTTTGTGTGTATATACATGTATATGTATATGTATGTACATGCATAGATTATTATTATTATTATTATCATTTATATTTTATAGTAGTATTATTATATAGTATACATTATATATTCATATAGACATACATGCATACATACAGGCATACATTCATGCATACATGCATACATACGTACATACATACATATACATACATTTATGTATATATATATACATATATATATATGTATATGTATGTATATATATATATGTGTGTATATA
>NC_068990.1:56343994-56346494 GCF_001194135.2 Octopus bimaculoides | reverse complement strand
CTTTGCCGAATCACTAAGTTACGGGGACGTAAACACACCAGCATCGGTTGTCAAGCAATGTTGGAGGGGGGATAATCACACAAATATGCACACACACATATATATATATATATATACATGACGGGCTTCTTTTAGTTTCCGTCTACCATATCCACTCACATGGCTTTGGTCGGCCCGAGGCTATAGTAGAAGAAACTTGCCGAAGGTGCCACGCAGTGGGACTGAACCCGGAACCATGGGGTTCGTAAGCAAGCTACTTACCACACAGCCACTCCTACGCCTCGAGAAGAGCATTCACATTCTAATTTAAACTTTTATAGCACAGATAAGAATTCTGTGGTCAGTAGCGTTAGAAAAATAAACTAGGAAAATAAATGAAACTCTGAAGAAACGTCAACGTGACCGCTACATCTTCTAGAAATAGCAACCAAATCTTTCTCCAAATAACTTCTAACCCTCTTCATTACAAGTTATGACATATTGTTTATAGTTTATTATAGTCTGAGATGTACTATGTCTCTGAAGATTAGATGACGACAGCTAACTTGGCTCTTATCATAAGTGTTCTCGATCATGGCTGACTTGGGATTACAAACGAATAACAGCTATTGAAATACTGAGGAAGATAATCTTTTACTGTAAGACGACTCCAATCTCAATAAATATGTGACTGTGAGTTTAAAAGTTTGATGGCCTTGATGAAGTCTCTCAACAATATTTTCCCACTTAATTTCAAACTCCGAGAGGATGAAAGTTAAAGTCGAGCTCGGCGGAATTTGAACTCAGAACGTAAAAACGAACGAAATACCGCTAAGAATTTCGCCCAGCTCTCCGTTTAATAATAATAATAATAATGATGATAATAACAATAATAATAGTGATAATAATAATAATAATAATAATTATTATTATTATTATTATTATCCTTTCTACTGGAAGCACAAGGCCTCGGATTTGGGGGAAGGTATTAAGTTGATTGCATCGACCACAATGCATAACTGGTACTAATTTTATCACCCCCTCCCCCGAAAGGATGAAAGGCAAAGCCGACCTTGGCAGAATTTGAACTCAGAACGTAAAGACGGACGGAATACTGCCAACCATTTCGTCCATGGTGCTAACGATTCTGCCTGCTCACTGCCCTAATAATAATAATAATAATAATAATAATAATAATAATAATAATAATAATAATAATAATAATAATAATAATAGTAATAATAATAATAATAAATCCTTCTACTATAAACATGAGGCCTGAAATGTTGAGGGAAGGCGATAATCGATTATGTTGACTCCAGTACTTGACTGGTAATTATTTTATCGACCCCAAAAGGATGATAGGCAAGGTCGACGTTAGTAGAATTTAAACTCAGGACGTAAAAACGGACAGAATTCCGCTAAGCATTTTTTCCGGTATGCAAAAGATTTTGCTTAACCCGTCTACAGAAGGTTTGCCTCTTAGGAACAGAAAAGATCATCAGAAAGGGTTTTGAGCGCTTGATGACTTATTAAAATTATGTGGATGTCTAAGGTTACAGGTTGTAACCCGCTACCCACATAAACTCTACCAGGAATAAGACCAATTCTAAGTCAATTCGAATAATAATGATAATAATAATAATATTGATGATAATAATAATAATAATAATAATAATAATAATAATAATAATAATAATAATAATAATAATGATGATGATAATAATAATAATAACAACAACAACAATAATAATAATAATAATAATAATAATAACAACAACAACAACAACAATAATAATAATAATAATAATAATAATAATAATAAAATAACAACAGCGACAACAACAGCAACAATAATAAAAATAGTAACAACAACAACGACGATGTTGATGATGATGATGATGATAATGATGACGACGACGACGAAGGTTACAGAATACGACCAGTTGTTAGTTTAAACCTAAAGGTTGCTTCAGTTATTCTTTAGAGTTATGATGTTTTTTTTTCCTTCTTGCCGGGGCCCAATCCCCAAAACAATGGATAATACGATACACCCAAAGTCTGGTTGCAAGAAGTACAATGATATTGTCTCAATTTACATATTACACCCATTAATCAGTCTTTAAATAGCCTTATATCAACAGCTTATGTTAAGGTTGCAGAGGGCACGTTTCTTTAAGTTAACAAACACGGTCATTACAATTCCAAACGGTTGCAGCTTTCAGATCTCCACATGAGACACATAAGTTTCACACACATACACAGGCATTTATTAAATTTAGTAAATATTCTTAATGCATGTGTGTGTGTGTGTGTGTGTAAAACACAAACATACGCATAGATATGTGTGTATGCGCGTGCGATTATGTGTATGCGAGTAAATATACGTTTGAATTTACAAACAGCAGGTTAAAAGTATTCAAAATGTGCGTGAAGCAGAGTTTCTATATTTTTACACACACGCACACACACATACACACACACACACACACACACACACACACACACACACACACACACA
>NC_068990.1:56340722-56341582 GCF_001194135.2 Octopus bimaculoides | reverse complement strand
TACATATATGTGTGCGTCTGTGTGTCTGTGTGTCTGTGTGTCTGTGTGTCTCTGTGTGTGTATGTATGTATACATTTGTGTGTGTCTTTGTGCCTATCTACCCTCCATCGCTTGATAACCGATATTGGTGTGTTTACATCCCCGTAACTTGGCGATTCGCCAAAATGAACCGACAGAATAAGTACTAGGCTTACGAAATATAAGTCCTGGCGTCCATTTCTTCGATTAAAACCTTTTAAGGTGGTGCTCCAGCATGGGCACAGTCAAATGACTGAAACAAGTAAAAGAATAAAAGAATTATACTTCTACAATACACAAAATATTTTTAACAATTCTTTTATGCAATTCCAAGTAATATTTAATATTTAGCTGTTAAAATTTATCTTATTTTTTATCTCCCACATGTTTCAGTCGTTAGACTTCAGCCATGCTGGGACACCGCTCTGAAGAAGTTTTAGTGAGCTGAATCAACCGCAGTACTTAATTTTTTGCTAAGCGTGGTACTTATTCTACCAGTCTATTTGGCCGAACCGCTAAGTTACGTGGACGTAAACACATTAACACCGGTAGGGGACAAACACAAAGACATACACAAACACAAAGACATACACACACACACACACACACACACACACACAAACACACACACACATATATATATATATATATATATACGACAGGCATCTTCCAGTTTCTGTCTACCAAATCCACTCATAAGGCTTTGGTCGGTTCGAGGCTATAGTAACAGACACTTGCACAAGGTGACACGCAGTGGGAATGAACCCGGAATTATGTGGCTAGCAAGAAAGTTTCTTACCACCCAGCCTTTTACCAATAGACCCGTTTGATACCTATTGCAT
>NC_068990.1:56338249-56339358 GCF_001194135.2 Octopus bimaculoides | reverse complement strand
GTGTGTGTGTGTGTGTGTGTGTATGCATTTACAAATATATGTATATATATATATATATATATATACACACACACATACATATACACACATATATATATGCACATACATATATATACATACATATGTGTGTGCGCGCGCGCACGTATGTGTTGTAAAGTAGTTCGTGGCCGGGATGTAAGCTTTCATTTGAAGGTTATACATCACCAGTGAAGAAACATTCGCTTCTAGAGTGCAAACAGGAAAGCTAAAACAATATTTGATTTCACCAAAATTCTTGAGGAGGTGGGAAATATTGATGGCTGTTGTTGCAAGGCATATTTGCAGTAGATCTGGCTTTAGAAAAGTGGTAATAATGGTGGTGGAGAAACGAGAGGAAGACCAATTTAAGATAATGAAGGAATGCTTTCTCTAAGGCCTTTTACATTATGTTTGAAGTATTGAAATTTAGAAAGAAAGAATGGTAGCTAGCAGGGCCAGAGTGGCTGTTGCTTTTCTCAACAACGGGACATATCGTCACATGTTTTCACAAATTGAAATGTGGATATAAACGAAAGTATGTGACTGTAAATGAATGCGTGTCTTTATGCATGTGTATGTTTCAATATGACAATTAAAATATACTATTTTTTTTTACTTCATGCTAAGCTAATTACTAAGCTAATTTCTGTCATGGCAGATAAAGTCGTTTACAACATCATTTTCCCAGCTAAGAAAATGTATATAAACACACGACATTTATACTCGTTCACATAAATGCCTAGATATATGCGAAGTGCATGAGTGTATGAGTGCATGAGTGTATAAAGTGTATGAGTGTATAAAGTGCATGAGTGTATAAAGACGCGCATGCGCGCGCGTGTGTATGTGTGAAGGCACAGGCTTGGCTGTGTGGTAAGAGGCTAGCTTCTAAACCACATCATTCTCAATACAGTCCCGCAACGTAGCGCCTTCAATATCTTGTACTAGAGCCAAGGACTGGCCAAAGCCTTATGAGTGGATTTGGTAGACAGAAATAATTCATACGGAAGAAAGAGTACGCTGCAACCTTTATTTATCACAACGATAATTTCGGCTTATATACATACACACCCACACACACACACACACAC
>NC_068990.1:56336423-56338099 GCF_001194135.2 Octopus bimaculoides | reverse complement strand
ATATATATATATATATATATATATATATATATATATATACATATGTGTGTGTGTGCATGTATGTGTGTGCATATACATTTATATATACATATATATATACACACACAAATACATATATATAAACACATATACATATGTATATATATTAACATCTTTATATATATATGTATATATATATCTACATATGCATACGTGTGTGTGTGTGTGTGTGTATGTGTGTGTGTGCGTGTGTACATATATGCATAAAATGGCAACCGAGAATTCTCAAGTCAAAAATTGGTACCTCCTGTTTATATTAATTTTGTGTATACACATTAGCGAATCCCTTAATTATTCATTAATTTGGATAACGAAAAGTTAAATACCAATTGAGAAAGAGGTCCTGGAAATGCCAAACCCCGAGCGAGCTTAACTGATGAGGCAACGGAAACTGCCGAAACTGTCGTCAGTCTTAATAATTCTCAGTCAGCATTTTTCGGACAATTATGGTCTCTGCTAGCGTATATACTTTTGTTCATGATCGTTAACTACAGCATTAGAGCATTTTAGCATTTATTTCTAGCAATGTAGGTATTTTTTAACACCTAGTCATATTATATATATATATATATATCATTGATCGGAACGGTACAGTTGGAGGGTCTGACAAATAATAAAAGGAAAGGAAAAGATAAAAGCAGAGAGAGAGAGAGAGAGAGAGAGAGAGAGAGAGAGAGAGAGAGAGAGGGAGAGAGTAAATCTGACAGGAAATGATGCTTCACAATTAATACATACATAGCATATAGTAATAGTCACTTGTGTGTTGGGGTGGGGTGTATGCGAGTGTGTGCGTGCGTGTGTGTATGTGTGTGTGTGTGTGTGTGTGTGTGTGGTCTCCATTATATGGTTTTGGCGTTACTTTGAAGTTCACCAAGTTATTGCATACAATCCCTGATAGTCATTTTCATAATGAAACAATGAACCTGCAATCGATCAAAATATGCGAGTGAGCTTTGTAAACGTGTCTATTTTAGTCATTGGAATATTCTTTGATTTGTCGTGAAGATCTCTTACTGAGATATTATGTAACCGTTTGATAAAATTTTGGAGTATAAATTAATATCAATCCCGGAGACTGCTTATAACATGTACTTCAATTTAAATTGTACAGTGTTCTCGGTCGTTGTTTGGTAAGAATCATTTTACCCACACTCGCAGACTTTCTCTATCCCTCTTTCTGTGTGTGTGTCTCTCTCTCACACACACGTATGTCATCTTAACTAAAAACATTTATTATTGCTCACAAGGGGCTAAACATAGAGGGGACAAACAAGGATGAACAAAGGGATTAAGTCGATTACATCGACCCCCAGAGTGTAACTGGTACTTATTTAATCGACCCCGAAAGGATGGAAGGCAAAGTCGACCTCAGCGGAATTTGAACTCAGAACGTAACGGCAGATGAAGTACCGCAAAGTATTTCGCCCGGCGTGCTAACGATTCTGCCAGCTCACCACCTTTTTTAACCAAAGGCATATTGGCTTTACATATTTTATGCGCATAAATAATAGATGCTGACCTATACGAATACCTGTCTAGACATCCATAATATTAGTGAATGAACATAGACTTTAATCTCATATGCACACACACACACACACACACACACACACACACACACACACACACACACACAC
>NC_068990.1:56334647-56335809 GCF_001194135.2 Octopus bimaculoides | reverse complement strand
TATATATATATATATATATATATATATATATATATATATATGCATATATGGGTACAGGACGTAAAAAAAACGTGTACAAAATGAGAAACGAGTACAGTTGAGTACTGGGATCGAGGTAATCGATTCGCCTTGTCCCTCGATATTGCTGGCATTGTGACATATTTGAAACTCATATACGTATACATATGCATGTGTATGTGTGTGTGTGTGTATGTATGTATGTATGTATGTATGTATGTATTCACACATATGCAAAGGGAGAGAGAAATTAATACACATTTGAATCGTCGATGAGAAACCTCTGCCTCCCAGAATATACATACAAAATGTGTGTGCGCGTGTGTGTGTTTATGCATGCATTGTATACACAGATGCGTGCACACACAATGTTTAATTCATGTAAGTATATCTCTTTGTGTTTATGTGTACCTCTGCGTGTATACATGTGTGCATGTCTTTGTGTGCATGTGTGTTTGTGTGTGAGCGTGTGTGTGTGTGTGTGTATGCGTGTGTGTGTGTGTGTGTGTGTGTGTGTGTGTGTGTGTGTGTGTGTGTGTGTGTGTGTGTGTGTGTGTGTGTGTGTGTGTGTGTGTGTGTGTGTGTTTATTGTGCTGGCATTAATTAATACCAAATAATTTATTGAATGCTAAAACAATAGTCAACCACTTTAAAATATTAGTCAATGAAAGAAAATGTTTGTGTCTCTTCTTAATGTCAAAAATACAATACACCAGAGCGTAAGACTTAAGTCTTTTTATCTTAAGACAAGACACTATAGAGTCCAGAGTATCCTTTTGAAAACTATTATTGTTTATATATACGTGTGTGCATCTGTATTTTTGTGTGTGCATGAGCGTGTATGTATATATATAAAGAAAGAAATTATGTAATATTCATAATACAATTTTTATGTTTGAACAAACCTATCAGTTGACAATACATACAATTCAATATTTGTTTGGTTTCTTATTTCTGTCCATTGTTCTCATCTTTAGGTAAATCATTGTTTTAAGCTATGCCAGAAATACCTGTCTTTTGACCCTTTTGTGTATTGTGTATAGGTACTGTACTCATATAAACGAGTATTTGACTATACATACTTGAATATATGTATACATACATACATACATACATACAGACATGCATATATATATATATATAT
>NC_068990.1:56333318-56334264 GCF_001194135.2 Octopus bimaculoides | reverse complement strand
TATAGTTATCCTGAATTAACATACTATTAAGGAAAAGAATAACTTTTATTTTATTTATTTATTGATTTATTTATTTATTTTCTGAAGACAAGAGGTCAGCTATGAACATGTGACTCTGCATTAGACGTATTGTTTTTCTTACCTATTCCTACTTGCCTATGGTGGCAGCTGATGAAGGAAATGTTCTCTATGTGACCTGTGTGTTTTACGTACTCTGTTTATCATTTTGTCTACGTTTTGTTTGCAACGTCCTGTACCCAGATATGCATCTATATATACAGGTAGATGTAGGTATGTACATACATGTACATAAATATGCATATACTCATTTATTATTTGTATTTCATAAATAACAGCTTGGTAAATTCTCTCAAAGCATTTTTATTATTTCTTTCGATAATTCTTTCCTAATTACTTCTGTCACACGAGGACAGTAACACTTAATGTCATTCCCTCTACTACTTTCTCTCTCACTCACTTTGATTCTTTCTTTCTTTCGTCCTTCATTTGTTTCTTACTTTCTGCTCTATTTTTGTTTATTGTTGTTTAGCCTCAGATGAACCCTGAATCCACAGTCATATGATCAAAGACGTTCCAATCATTACGATCATGCCTATTTTCATCTCGTCCTCATTTATTTTCTAAGACAATTCAGTCTTGAGCGAGATTTGGCTGCTATATCTAGCAAGCCATGTGCGATGAAGCATCGTTGGTTTGAAGTTCTTTCTGTAATCTGTCTACTCTCTCATCCTAGTTTTTTTTTTCTTTTCTCCTTTTCCTCTCTGTTTGTGTATTTTCCATCGACCTGTCACATAATTGATTCTGGTATCTATCTCTCATCTTTCAATCACTTGACTCACCAACGTTTCCGACCCACATCTCGGCCTATTTTCGTTCACTTCCTTCTTTGCCATGTAAAAACAATCATTCGTCCACGTCCACCCCC